>NC_064639.1:1121451736-1121751736 GCF_023864345.2 Schistocerca serialis cubense | reverse complement strand
GCTCACGCTCGTCAATTCCCACTCCATCACAACTGTTCCCTTCTCAATGTTGGCAGAGTTAATTTCCGTTCTTTCGTAACAGCCAGTGTTATCTTCTCCTCTTTCTCTATCCGTTCCGCTTCTGTAATACTAACACATGTATTCAGATGTGCAAAATTATTCCTATTTATCTTAATACCCTGTACTGTTACCATTATTATTATTTTTAATGTCAACTGTTATTCTTATTGTTATTAGCGCCAATTATTATTCTCATTATTAGTACCAACTACTATTATTGTTGTTGTTACAGCTATTATTACTATTATTAAGGTTATATTATTATTATTAGTGAATTCCCACAATAAACGGAAGACGTTAAGCAAATAACTCAGTCAGCTTTTCTTTAGGTCTTTCTTGTTGTTCCAATAGACTTCCATTCTTTCCAAGAAGTTTGTTTACGTTCTTTCAATCACCTTAGTCTATTTTTTTTTCTTTTTTTAGGTTTCTCTGATCTAACTTTCCACTTGTCTACTATGCGTCTGAAGGTCTCTCTTTCTCAAATGCCGGTTGGTCTCTTGTTTGATTTTTTTTGGTTCTTTCGAGTTTCATTTAGTCAAGGTGTTTAATTGTTAAATGATGTTACATAGTCTGTTATTCTTCTTGTCAGTCGCATTTCTGGTAATCTGTTGAAATGACCAAAGAATTTCGTTTTCCTTTTCTTAATGTCGATTTCGATGTTTGAAAACTTTTCTGCTGTTTTGATTGATTTTAGTCTGTAACCGTCTTGGGTATGCCTAGCTCCTAATATTTTGTGAATGACCTTTCTTCATTTTGATTTATTGAAGTTCTTGTTTCCTGTTAAATGCAAGGGTTTTGCTTGCCTAGAGGACTGCTGGTTCTGTGACCCTGTTGTAGCACTGAATTTTTGTCTGTCTTGAAATGGCTTTTTTGTTATAGAGGTTTTCGATTAATCCTAATGCTTTTTTGACTCTTTGGATGCAATTTTGCTGTGAGAGTTTTTCAAGGTCTGAGGGTACGACGAATGCTCCGAGATATTTAAATTACGGGATCCTACTGAATTGATCGTAAATAAATTTTCTCAAATGATATCTGTAACCCCCCTTTTTCTGTACATTATTAATTATCTCGAACTGTTTGGCGGCAGTCATTTCGTCCACTTCCATTATCACCAGGTCGTTCGTAAAAGCGAGGTAAGGTATGCAGAGGTTGTTTTTGGAAGAGCCCAGTATGATTAGCTCATAAAATCAATGTTTCTTTATTTCTTTCTCCCATTCATCCACAACCTTGTCTAGGACGACGTTAAACAGAATAGGAGAGCGTCCATCTCCATGTCTCACACCCGTTTGAATGTCAAAGCGTTCTGAGGTTTCCCCCATATATTGTACTTTAGATTTCGGGTCAGTTAGTGTTTGTTTTGTGAGGTCTCATGTTTTGGAATCTAGTCCTCTGTCTTCTAAAATCTGGAATAGGGAGGGCCTGTATATCGAGTCGTATGTCTTTTTGAAATCTACTTATGTGCATATTAGAACTTTTTTTTCTAAGGACTCCAATTCTGAGGGTGGTTTTGAGGTTAAAAATTTGTTCTGAGTATGACCTGTTCGGTCTGAATTCTTATTGGTTTTCTGCTACTTTGTGTTCTAACGGCTTTTGTGCTCTATTCAAGAGACAAGCTGATAGGACTGTGTAGGCAAGAGGGAGATCTCCCTATAGTTGTTTACGTCTGATTTCTTACCTCCTCTATGTAGTGGATGGATTAGAGAAATCTTGCAGTCATCCAGGATTTTTCAGCCTGCCAGATGTTTCAGATTGTTTGTATAACTTTGTATGAGTTTGGACCTATACTTTTCCAGAGTGCAACTGCAATTCCGTCCTCCCATTATGCTTTGTTGTTTTTAAGTTTTTTTGGTATTTGAATAACCTTCTTCTTGCGGTGATGGTGACGAATTTTGTGTTGTGATTTCTGAATATATTTTTGGGAATCTTTCTTTCGGTTCCGGACAATTTAAAGGCGTGAAAAATAATTGACTAGATCTTGGGATTTTTCTCTTATGTGAGGGCCAGTTTAGCGCCTTGTTTCCGTAAGCAGAGATTCTGTGATGAGTGCCCTTTCATTTTCTTCGCAAAGGTCTTGTAGAGGTCGTGTGGGCTGTAATTTCTGGAGTTGTCTTCACTTGACTCCAGTTGGTCACTAGCATACTCTTGTATGTTTCGTCTTAAAATCTTCTGCATTATTTATTTCTTAAATGCGGCCTCACATTCTTGATTCCACCAAGAGTTTTTTTTTTTTTTTTTTTTTTTTTTTTTAAGAGGGGTCAGATCTTTCTCTGTTTCTACGATTTTAGTTCGAAATTTCGCCACATATGCTGCAGGTTGTTCTTCCGATTTTCCTGTTATTTTAGTGTTTTTGTTTTTGTGTAGATAAAATTTTTGGATCACCGGTGTTTTGCTGATGAAATTTATTTTAGATATAAATGTAATTATGAGTCTGGTTAAATAATGACCCGAATCGATGATTGCACGCCTGTATACTTCAAATCGTGAATATCTTTTTGGTAGTCGTACTATATTCCCACATGGTCAGTCACAAATTCTCTTAAATGATGTCTTGGTGATGCTCATGATTTTCTGGGCTTTTTCCAAAGTGAGGTTGCCATAATTTTTAGGTTGTATTGTTGGGATAACTCAATAACTCATGTGGCATTCTTATTGGTGAACTTGTTTGCTGGATGGTCTCCCACAGCCCTCTTTCGTTCCCTGCAAAATTGGGCATTCAAACCACCGAGTAGAACTTTTACATCATCTTTTGGAGTTTTGACCATCCCTCTTTCAAGTTCGTCCCAGAACTCTCCTGTTTTTTTCGTGGTCTTTTTTATTGTCACCATTATTTGTTGCATGTACGTTAATTAAACTGTAGTTTTTGTTTGTGTCTTTGATTATTAAGGTCATTAATCGGTTGCTGATTGGTTTCAAATATTTGATTGAATCAAAAACTTCTGTTTGCAATGAAGGCTGTGCCACATAGTGCTGCCCCTTTGCCAGTTTTCTTGTTTGTTCCACTACTGAAGATTCTGTAATTATTGTAGTCTGTCGTTTCTGAAAAAGTCAAGCGTGTTCCTTGAAGAGTGAGAATTTGAATTTTCTGCTTCGTGCGTTATGCTTTGAGATTGTGTTCTTATATTGCTCGACTGAGTGTCATTATTATTATTATTATTATTATTGTAAATGGATTTGTAATATCGTTAGTATGTGTTGTTCATGGTCAGATGTAAGAGGGCGCTTTAGGCACCCAATCTGGTCAGGCTGAATAAGCAGTAAATAAATAATACTACCTGGTGGGAATTTAAAACACTAGAGTAGTGATGAAGAATGGGTCGCGCTAGTGTTCTATCCGGGGTCTCTTTTATAGATGACTTACACTTCCCTGAAATTCTCCCAATAAATCGAAGTCGACCATTGACCTACCCTACTACTGCTTAAAGTGCTCTTTCCCTTTCACATCACTTCACAAAGCTAAGAATAGGAATTATCCGACGCAACCGTGGCAAGAAGCAGAATACTAAGGCTGTATTGGAACGTTAAGGGATTGTTTTTCCCATTCTGCATTAACTTACATTTTCTGCATGTGGAGCAATCAGCCTTTCATCACACCGACCAGAAATTTTGTGTGAGTTATCTTGCATCCTCCTACAGTCTCCCAACGGCGACATCGTCCCGTACAGAACAGCATCAGATAACAGCCACAGATTGTTGTTCACCCAGTACGTCAGGTCTTTGTGTATATTAGGTTGTCAGAAACACTCTGAAAAGGATGTTGCAGGGTAGGCTGCGCTGAGAAATAATTGATAAGAAAACATACAATACGTTATGTCGTTTGCGGTTTAATTAGCATTGAAGTTAGCCAGTCACGCCGTTGCGTGAGCAAAGTGAAGGGTCCCGCCATTGATGGTGTCACCAAACGTGTTCTACATTTGGTTTCCTAAAACTGAACAAGAGGGCGAAACAAAAATTGGGCATGTAGGATAGTACGGATCGAATACGAGCTAATGCTGAGCAGTCTCGTGCACTGTCATCTACGCCATATGAACAGCTGACGTTAAATGTATGTGGCAGCCACTTTAATTTACGCTCCCAACGGCCTGATCTGCTAAATTCAATGCTAATTTTATCGGAAACAGCAGAAAAAAATCGAATTTTTTCTTAACAGTTATGTCGCAGCTCGACTTACCCTGCAACAATCTTACGAGCTTTTCAGACTGTTTATGACCGCCCTGTATAGGGAACAAGAGCAGTCTCATCATAATTCCCTGCGGCACCATGGCGATTCCCGTGTCTTTGGTGAACACGTTGAACACTAACCGTCGAAGACAACACACCGTGTTCCATTACATAAGATGTCTTCGAGTCGTATGCTCGGACCTTCATTATCAGTCTGCAGTGAGACACATTGTCAAACGCTTTCCGGCAATTTATCAATATGGAATCTGCCTGTTGCCCTTCATCCGTGGTCCGCAGGATGTCATGTGAGAAAATAGCAAGCTGAGTTTCGCAAGGGAGATGCTTTGTAAATCCGTCTTGACTTGTGCACAGATGCTTTCCCATCTCTAGAATATTTATCCTATTCGAACTCATAATATGTTTAGTTGTTCTGCAGGAAACCGGCGTTAAGGATGTTGGTCCGTAATTTTGGAAGCACGTTCATTTACCGTTCTTACGAGAATGTAAAGGAGTAACGTGCGCTTCTTTTTGGCTCTCTTGTAGCTGTGGGCTTTAGATATTTTGACCATCCAACTTATCAACAACAGAGCTATTCCATAAAACAGAAAAACAATTAACTAAGGCTTGCTAAAGCTTCAGGAAAATCGAGATTTTACCCGCAGTCAAGCCTTTTCACTTTAAAAGCTATAACACGCTCAGATTTCTGGAAGCTCCTTGATAAGAAATATGGCTGCCGTTTTTGGTTAAAGTAAGTAACTGATGAAAGATGATGAAGAGAACTTCTGTTAAACAGAAATTAAAATAGAGTCGGTTTTGCAGCGACTTTAAGTGCCCATGACTAACTAATATAAATTAAAGACATGGAAATTAATGACACAACTGTATAGGATGATACAGCTGGATCTGGCCACCAAAAACATATCCAGAACGAGTAAATACATGAAGGTAATGTTTTCGCTATGTTCTAGAGGACAACGTGGCAATATCGCTCACGTGCGTAATTCATTTTTATTTTTTATAGTTGATCAATTATTTCACCTAATTTTCCATTTCTATACTTTTCCTGTGCCATTGGGAGAATTCAAACAAATAGTAACCAGACAACATCTCCACAAACCACTGTCTACCAGCACTAAATTTCTTCAAACACTCAATTCGCCTCTCTGCGACCGTAGCGGTCACGTGGTTCCAGACTGAAGCGCCTAGAACCGCACGGCCACACCGGCCGGCTTTATAATTCACACTGGACTCGCATTTGGGAGGACGACGGTCCAAAACCCACGTCCGGCTACCTCGATTTAGATTTTCCGTGTTTTCCTAAAACGCTTCACCAAAATTCCGGGATAGTTCCTCTGAAAGGGCACGGCCGATTTCCTTCCCTACCTTTCCCTAATGCGATGAGACCGATGATTTCGCTGTTTCGTCGCTTCTCTCACATCAACCAATGAAACGTTTACGGATATGTTACCAAATGTAAGCACACTCTTCAGTAAGATTCGAATCGTGCTGTGCTGTTGAAGCCCACTGGTCCGTGCTCTGTGATAAAGCGTTCCAACACATTTCATCCTCTCTACATTTCACTCCATCAACGGCTTCCCGCAGATGACTTTTCAAATCGATTAATGTTCACCGAATGGCGTCTACGAAAACTGCAAAGTGATGCGTAGTTTGTAAGCAAGACTTGTTTACAGATGAAGCCTCGTTTACAAACCATGTCCAAATCAATCTTTGCAAAATGCGATACTGGTCGGCTGAAAAGTCACGCTGGCTGTGAGAGGTGAATAAACACCTATGTTATGTCGTGAATGCGCAATGTGACCTTCTCAACAATCCCCATCTTTAGCCCGCCTTTGTTTAAGGAATTCTAAATCAAAAGTATCTACAGTTACTAACTGCTGCCTCAGTTATTGTTAGACATAGCTAGGATCGGAGTAGACGATTGGACACTTTCTTAGAAGAATATTTGGAGATCGTTGGATAGGTATGTAGGGAAACAAAAACGGTTTACTGGCTCAACAGACTTGGTATCTCTGGACTTCTAAATTAAAACTAGAAGTCCACAGGTAAACGTCGATGACTCCCACAAACGCGAAATGCCGCGTAACACTGGCCCGTGCTGCGTGAAGTGTAGACGAAATTCAGGGTGCAGTATTGTATGTTCTAATCGCTTTATAGCATGTGTCAGTCCCCATGGTCAACAGTTTGAGTATTTTATATGACAGTCATAGAAAAAGACGAGAACTGGAGCTGGGTTACCTGTATGCTTACAGTAAAGTAGACGTTCCTAGGACAACTCCTGCTGGCGGGACGGTGGTTTGCGGCTGTGGTATATTGTTACTATTTGATCAATATCCACAGGCCGTTGCGTTTATGGTACCCTCAAAAGGTCTTTCCAATACCACAAGGGAAAGTATAGTTGCATCTAAACGAAAACTGTCATAATTTGACAACTATAAATGTTAAAACTTACTTACACATGTAGTTATATTCGTCTTGTTGTACGCAATATGTGATATATATTGTTCAAAGGGATTTGGAGAGTACGTGAATTAACGTCCGGCATGTTTAATCTATTTTGACATAGACGGTACCTGTGGTCTTAATGCGTGGCTTGAGACCTTCGCTTTCAATATGTGCCACAACTAAAATCATTCGCCATGTATTGTCTGTGTCCTGCGTTACTATGTCAGGTGACTCCCTCAAAAGCAAGTGACGACCAGTGTTTTGTAGGGAGTTACACAAATGGCAGCCGTCATTTGATGCGCTCTTTGGATTCAACCAAACATACGCAAAGCGACGTCTTAATAAAATGCAAGTTGCAAGGGCGGTTTATTTGATCCCGAAAAGGATGGACTTTCCGTCGTGCTGCTGCAGGCGCCAATGTCTCTCCGTCTGTCATCAATAGGTTGTTGACACGTTAGAGGGAGAGAGGTCAGTACACAAGGCGAGTTGGACAATGTCGCTGACGCACAACACGTGAAGAACGATATTCGGCCGCCTCTGCGTTACGTTGTCGCACGTATACCACCAGAATACTGTAAGATGATCTCAGAAGGTCACTGGAGCAGCTGTATCCGATCAGACTGTCACGAACAGGCTGCGAGAAAGGACCGTACGTCCCAGAAGTGTGATCCAGTACCCCGCATCATATGACAACATCTTGCAACTCGCCTTCATTTCTGCTGCTCCTATGTCAAATGACAACTTCGTCACTGGAGAGAAATGTTATATTCACAGATACTCTCTGACTCAAGGTGACTGTCGTTTTCGCGTGTGCAGACCCGTGGTGAGCGTTGCCTCCCAGATAGTGTCGAGGAAATCTACAGATCTCCAAGGTCCTGTGATGTTGTGCGGAGGCATCAGTGTTGACTGTCACACAGATCTTGTCGTTTCCACCGTCACCACAGAGTCCATCGAACGGATTCTGCTGCGACATGTGATCGATGCTGCATGCGCTGGAGGTCCTGAATTCTTTCTAATGCCAGGGATCATGTGGCATGCGTCAGCAGGAATGTCTTGCGAAGCCTAGACATTGAAGTAATGGAATGACTGGGGCTAAGTCCCAGCCTAAAACCCATCGCCAGTATGTGGAACATACCTGACAGACGTTTTCGTGTTGTCCTGTTCCAGCACAAACTCTCCAAGAACTCTCATAGGCTCTCTCTGAAGAATGGGAATTGACTCCACTTCGTAGACTTAAGCGGAGCATAACACTTAGATATCAGGTAATGATAAATATTCAGGAAGGGAATTCAAGCTCTCGAAATCCGATGAAAAGCATCCAGGGTGACGGGATGATTGATTGTTTCCGCTTTGTTTTCGACACTTTTCGTACGCTTGAGTTATTTTTTATAACCGATCGAGGATGTAATGATGTTTCGTGATGTGCTTCGTATTTGAAAGATAGAGGTATAATTTGGTAACACACCCAGCCCTCAATTATTTCTCCAGACGCCCGATTTCGTGTTCCTCTAGTTCTTTTTAGCAGTGTATTTTGGGTGGGCTGTCTGAACTACGTCTTCGTGTATAAACAATTAAGGAACATATGCTTGGGCTGCAATTCTTTTATTTGGTTGTGGTAAGCTGAGCGTACACAATAAATTATCAACTCGTAGTGGTACTAGAGTAGTGCAGCGGTGCGAACACCAGAGGCGAGGCGCCTGCAGCTGGACTCACCAGCGGGTCTGGGCAGACGGCGGAGACTCGCGACACGGCCCGCTCGCGCTCCTCGGCATCCGCTGCTATCCTCACCAGCGACACCTGCAGCAAAAAAGGCGACAACGTCCGTAGGTTAGCAGCAGACCGGACTGTTTTATACCTAAATAGGCTACAGGAGCATCCGATCCTCCAAGATATACTCCTACTAGGAATCGTGTCGATGACATATCGGTGTTGCATGGTGATGGAATTCTGAAGGATAAATGATAATTAATTGAAACTCTCAGCTGCCGACAGGTGTTGTTGATATGCGTCAACAGGGACAACTGAAAATGTGTGCCCCGACTGGGGCTCGAACCCGTGATCCCCTGCTTACATGGCAGACAAAAATGGTTCAAATGGCTGTGAGCACTATGGGACTTAACTGCTGAGGTCATCAGTCCCCTACAACTTACAACTACTTAAACCTAACTAACCTAAGGACATCACACACATCCATGCCCGAGGCAGGATTCGAACCTGCGACCGTAGCGGTCGCGCGATTCCAGACTGTAGCGCCTAGAACCATTCGCATGGCAGACACTCTGTCCAACTGAGTTACCGAGGACATAGATGAATAGATGAGTGAATGGGCAAATATTCTTTAGGAACGCTACGAATGTAGGTTGTGGACAGTTGGGAATGTAGGTCTCACGGGAAGCGTGCACGGAGTAAGTCCCTGCAGGCACGCTATCCTCTGTGTCCTCGGTGGCTCAGATGGATAGAGCGTCTGCCATGTAAGCAGGAGATCCCGGATTCGAGTCTCGGTCGGTGCACACATTTTCAACTGTCCCTATTGACGTATATCAACAACACCTGTCGGCAGCTGAGGGCTTCAATTAATTATCATTTATTCTAGAAAATCTGCACGGTCTTCAGTGGCATCTGTTCTTTCGAGAATAGTTACTATCTTCATATATATATATAATTCTGGAGGAAACTCGCATTTGTGGACAGTGTCCCAAATTCTACTCGACTTTCGTATCTAGTTTTCCTGAATAAGTTAACCAGAGGTTTTGAGGTACAGAAGGACACAAATAATTAAGTCAGCTGAAAAAACGATAACAATGATAATTGAGTATGGCTCAAAGGCTTTGCAATTGGAGGCCACCTCGGTGACTTCCATGTCCATACCCTAGCCCAGAAATCATACTGGGGAAACAGGACCTATAGCTTAACGTAGAATTACAACAACGGGTCGTTCGTGACAAATCTTGGCAACTTCTTTTCTTATTACTTACTTATATTAAATTTCTTCTTGATTAGAATTTAATATACAAGCAAAATTTTCCGTTTCGTGGAACTGAAAAAAAGTAATAATACAGTAAATACAATTTTGATGACTGCGATGGGCGTTCAGTAAATAATGCAACACTTTTTTTTGACCAGTTTCCCCTGAAAAATTTTTTAATTTGTTGTGGGACATGGTGAAATATTTCTGCTTAAGCCCCTATTGCTTCACGAAGTTCCCTTAGGTGACGGCGCTATATGCAGTCTCCAAAATGGCGACTGTAACGCAGGTGCGTTCCATGTAGAGAGCTGTATTTGAGTTTCTTTTGGTAGAGAGCTGTATTTGAGTTTCTTTTGGTGAAAAACCATAGCACTGCAAATATTTATAGGCTCTTGCAGAATGTCTACGGAGACATGGTAGGAGACAAAAACACGATCAGTCGTTGGGCAGGCGCGTGTTCTTATCGCAACAAGGTCGCGAAAATCTGTCTGATCTCCCGCGGTCCGGCTGGCCGCACATAGCTGTGAATCCTACTATGTTGGAACTCATTGGAGCTGATGGACGGCTCACAATCAAACACCTCGGTACTCAGTTGGAAATCTCTGTTGGTAGTGCTGTCGCACTCGTCCACCATATCTGTGACAACCAAGATTATAAATATAATGCCTTCTTTATCACATTTATCACGCCTTTTGAAACTTGCTTTCGATTACGGAATAGGGTACTGACACTAACATGCAGCCCGAGTGGCTGACTAGGGGGATATGAATATCGCGTAGAACAAAGTGAGAATTACATCAAAATGTTAGAAGCAGTCACACTTGAGTTGCAGCAGCTCATTACAAACAGTACAGTAAGGCGTTTAAAACGTTACTAGTAAGGTAAAACGTATCTGGTACGCAAATAGAATACCTAATTCTCAGGATAAAATTAAAACCATATGGTCAGTAGCGTTCTCGCTTCCCACGCCCGGGTTCCCGGGTTCGATTCCCGGCGGGGTCAGGGATTTTCTCTGCCTCGTGATGACTGGGTGTTGTGTGCTGTCCTTAGGTTAGTTAGGTTTAAGTAGTTCTAAGTTCTAGGGGACTGATGACCATAGATGTTAAGTCCCATAGTGCTCAGAGCCATTTGAACCATATGGTCAGTAGGGAAGGAAGTGCCTCGTTATCAGCACCAGCTTCAGGATATAGTGTCAGTGCGTGGTAGAAATGTTTCAGTTACTGGTAAGTCGGATATATGTGCTGCATTTAATAGTCACTTTCTGAATATAGCAAGTGATTTAAACATAAGCTTAGTTTCTACAGGGAATCATATAACTCCATTAGAAAATAGCTTTCTGAGACTATCTGTAATATCCTCCATGATACCGACAGGGGAGAGATTGAGTCAATAATTTAATCACTAAAGACTACGGACTCTCATGGTTATGAGGGGTACCCAGTAGAACACTTAAGTACTGTTCTGTGTATGTTAGCCCAATATTTAGGCACATCTGTAACTTTTAGGAATGGTGACGTTCCTGGCTGATTAAAGTACTCAGTAGTGAAGAAACTTTATAAAAATGTAGAAAGGGGTAATGTGGGCAGTTTTAGACCTATTTATTTGCCATCGGTGTTTGCTAAAGTTATTGAAAAGGCTGTATATACAAGTATAAGTGATCATTACAGTTCACATAATTTGCTGTGAAATGTACAGTTAACAGTTCCAAGTGGTGTAACAACTATTTAAATGCTGTATTCTCGTTTCTCTGTGAGGCCTTGAACGAATTAAATAAAAGGTTTCGAGCTTTAGGCGTTTTCTTTGATTTACGTAAGGCGTGTGAATGTGTTGATCACAAAATATTACTGCAGAAGTTGGACCATTATGGGATAAGGTGAGTAGCTCAGATTTAGTTCACCTCTTACCTTAAGAAGAGACAGCAGAAAGTCATTCTTCGCAGTGTTCCGAATGATTACGGCGTGGAGTTCCAGTCGGGCACAGTTAAACAGGCGTGCCCCAGGGGCCGGTGCTGAACCCACTACTGTTTCTTAATTTGTATAAAGGATATACCCTCAAGTATTACAAGTGGTTCTAAAATATTTTTGTTTGCTGATAACACCAGCTTGGTAGTAAATGATCTTGAGTTGCAGTACTGACACATCAAATAGTGCAGTACAAAACGTGAGTTCACAGCTTGTAGAAAATAAACTGATGCTAAATCACAGTAAGACTCAGTTTCTATAGTTTTTAACACGCACTTCGACAAAAACGGACCTTTTGATTACACAGAATGGGCATATAATTAGTGAGTCAGAACAGTTCAAATTCCTAGGCGTTCATATAGAAAGCAAGCAGTCGTTGAAAGTTCATGTTCAGGATCTCGTTCACAAACTAAACGATACTTTATTTAATATTCGATCAGTACATGAAATTAGTGATAGTTCAACACAAAAAGTTGTCTACTTTGCGTATTTTCATTCGCTAATGAGGTGTGGTATTATTTTTGGGGTACCTTTTCTGATTCAAAAAGGATATTTTTGGCTCAGAAACGTGGGTTCGAGCAGAGTGCGGTGTAAGTTTCGAACCTCTTGCTGACCCCCGTTCAGCAGACTGGTAATTCTGACACCGGCCTCTCAATACACGTTGTCTTTAATGTCATTTTTTGTTAAAAATACTAGCTTATTCCTGTTAGCAGGTTCCACTCAGTTAACTCTAGACGGAAATCCAGTCTGCACTTGCAACGCTCCCCGTTGACTCCATTGCATAAGAGTGTGCAGTAGTCTGCCGTATCCATTTTCGATAAGCTGTCACAACAATTAAAAAATAATAGCAATAATCCACGCACTTTCAAGTCCAAACTGAAGAGTTTCCTCACTGTACACTACTTCAGTTCTGTCGAGGAACTGCTGGAAGAATTAGAAAATGACCGAATAGTCTTGGCTTTCATAAAAAGAGATTACCCTGTACGTGACCAAGTTTTGATCGAGGCTCATTGTATCGGCGTTTTAAGGTGTAGACAACAGACTCTCGTGCTGTACTGACCACCACATTCAGGGTAAACATCTGCTACCTCCGGTGGTTGGCGTCCGGCCTGAACAATAACGATGGTCACTTACCAGCCATGCACGGGCCCCACTGACCCTCGGCTTCACTTCTCTTAGAAACGGAACCGATCCGGAACTTAATGGATCACGTCAAGTCAAGAGTCAGTTCCGAACAGACAGGCGTGTTCCAAAACAAAGTAGAATCTTCTTCTTTTGCAGCAAATTTTTTCTTCATTACGACCTTTATCCGACTAGGAATGCGTAAGTGGTACTTAACATACGTATAAAATGATGGATCGAAGCATTAATCTTCCACTAGACGACTAGGTAGGACGACTGATGACATAATAAATGAGTTTGCTTTCCGTACGATCAGCGAGGAAATGTATACGTGGTACATACTAAACAGAAGAAGGGACAGGATTATATGGCAAATATTTAGGCATCACGGAATAACAGTCGTGTTAGCAGAGAGTGTCACAGCTGGCAAAAACTGCAGGCAAACACAGGACATGGAATACGTGCATATATTCTTCAAGTGATTGAGGACGTTAGGTCTGAAGGCTATTCTGAAATGAAGTGATCTGCACAGGAAATAGAATCGTTGAGAGCCGCTTGAAACAGATCAGTGAACGGATGCGATAAATAGCTAATTTTAGACCAACGTGAGGGAAGTTCTTTGATAAACTTTATACTCTCGACATAATATCTCCAGGGAGAGCGATCAGCAAAATTATAAAAAAAATTGTTTGCTTTGGTCTACACAGGTAATTTTTATTTTGCGTAATGGCTAGTGGTTTCGTACCAAGTGCCATCGTCAGACCATGCACTAGCGCGCTGTAGCCGACCTTGCTTCCCAAGTAGGCGTTTACACAATTTTTTGTTCCTTTATATAGCTGCTGATATTACCTACACTGTTGTCTCGCATTATGCATTTCACTCTGTTCCAAAAATCCTGGGTGTCGGCGAGATGGTGAATGGTAAAGTGTCTTTCCTAAAAAGACAAATTTCTAATTTTTTTTCTCTAAGCTGTTCGACAAATTTTTATGCCAGACGTTCCAAGGTCACACATAACGTCATTGCAACAGTGTAACATTACAAATTGGCTTGTAAAGCGAAAACTAGATACTGTAGTATGCAGTAAAAGCTTCCGAAAGATCGACAGAGCTACTTTTTCTTCCACAAAAATTTCAGTGCTTTCCTAAGAACCCACAGGATGATACAAACAGAAAGGATGGGTACTGTTTAACGTCCCGTCGACAGCGAGGTCATTAGGGGCAGAATATAAGCTCGGATTGAGGAAGGATGGAAAACGAAATAGGCGGTGCGCTTTCGAAGTAACCATCCCGGAATTTGCCTTAGGCAAATAAACTCTATAGATGAATACGAGCCACGACTACTGATGATGTCAAGCATTTAACAAGTCAGTTGTTTCCTTTTAAGGGCGATATTCGCTAAGGCGCTTCATAACCTTTTGAAAATTGTGATCTAACCCTCTGAAAGGAACACTGCTCTGGGATACCTCTATAGTTGACGATAACAATGCTAACGGCGCCGCATGTCGCCTGAGGGAGGGGAGAAGCTGAATAGGGGGAGAAGCCGAGTAGTCCTCAATCCACCTCGAACGGCAGCTGGTCAACAGATCGTGGTCGGCGCACCCATTGTCTTCCAGTAAGTAGATTTCTGTTACATATTGTCAGTGTTCCGAAAAGGTGGATTCTCTTCCCGGTCTGACAGACAGAGTGTTCCTATTAGTGATAAGTTTTCGCATGTCTTTGCGATCGGAGGAGGAGGAGATTAGTGTTTAACGTCCCGTCGACAACGAGGTCATTAGAGACGGAGCGCAAGCTCGGGTGAGGGAAGGATGGGAAAGGAAATCGGCCGTGCCCTTTCAAAGGAACCATCCCGGCATTTGCCTGAAGCGATTTAGGGAAATCACGGAAAACCTAAATCAGGATGGCCGGAGACGGGATTGAACCGTCGTCCTCCCGAATGCGAGTCCAGTGTGCTAACCACTGCGCCACCTCGCTCGGTCTTTGCGATCGGATGTTTCCAAAAGTGTCACGTGTTTGTCGGTTTGTTCCACCGGTGTTCCAGTCTCCCAGGACTCCTGTTTTCTCTGTCTGAACATTTTAAATGGTTCAAATGGCTCTGAGCACTATGGGACTTAACTTCTGAGGGCATCAGTCCCCTACAACTTAGAACTACTTAAACCTAACTAACCTAAAGACAACACACACATCCATGCCCGAGGCAGAATTCGAACCTGCGTCCGTAGCGGTCGCGCGGTTCCAGACTGTAGCGCCTAGAATCGCTCTTCCACTCCGGCCGGCTAGGAACATTTGATCAATTTGATTGAAAGGTTTTGTAGCACACTAAGGGTGATATTTTTGTATTCATTGAGGAACGAAACAAAACTGTAACCACTCCCATGTAACGTTTTAATTTTAATTCTTCCGTTTTAACATGCATATTCTAATTTACCATGCAAACTTGTTACAGCAAAAGAAATAGCAGGATGAAAAATTCGGTAAAACACATTTTCCCTTTTTTCCTTAAAGATTTAAGATGGAAGGTCAGAAATTCGTTTCAAATCGGCCGAAAAAAAAATTCTACCTCTCGCACTCTCTCAAAATTCACGTGAAGAATCCGAGTCAGACGTACACTCAGATGGGTCGTACGTTCTGCCTACTATCCTAGACCCTCGTAAAAAAAACAGACACCAGCGTTGACTCTACTGATGATGTTCGCGATGATGAATGTATTCGAGAAATATTTGAAGTAGAAAATACCTTCAATTTCGAGAAGACATCGGAGAAAAACCTTAATCTGACGCAAGTGACAGAGGAAGCTCATTAACTCCACAGCTACCTACTGATTTTTGTGGCTATTTCCGCTTCTAGCAATGACAATCAAAATGATAGTTGTCTTCCAGCTTCTTACTACGAAAGAAACAATGTTTTACTTGTTCGTCAGGTCCTATACGATCTAGGACGCGAACAGCAGCAGACAACATCATAAAAGCACGACTGTCCAAGATACAAGTTCCCCCTCTCACTGTAGGAAAGAAACCTGATGTGAGGAAAAGTACGGATCCTTTTATTTGCCGGGGATATGGTCTACAAGACTGTAAAGCATACCAATGAAAAGTTGACGAAACTGCGTTCTGGTATGGAACTAAAGAAAGTATAGCTTATATAGACACTACCGTGCAGGAAGGGAACGCTGTGATTGAACTCAGTTCCTTACAGCATGTTCAGATCTTCTGCGAGAGAGCCTAAGACCTCACTCTTTGCCACTTCGCTGTTGGAGAGTCAATTTTCCCATCAGTTATAACAGAAAACCGATTAGGAATATTGCTTAGAACATTTCGATGCGGTTAATTGGGTACGGGTAAACGGAGGGAAAAATATGATCCAGCTTCTACTATTAGGGACGTATTTAACAAGTTTATTCGGAACAGCTAGCAAATTTATAGCCCTAGAGCACATAGGATGGTTGTTAAAACTTTGGTATCTTTCAGAGCAAGGGTTTAATTCCCCATATATACGCCCTATAAACGTGATGGTATTAACGTCATGGACCTGGCAGATGTACATATTGCATCTATTTACAACCACTCCGGTAAAGGATGTGATAGGCCCCCACTTTCTGTAGCAGAAAAATTTAAGCATCCAACATGGTCGTCGTCGGTGTTTGTGTTTCTTTCGCACATAACACTGTAAATCGGGGTACATGTCTATTCGACAGGCACAGCGGAAGTCATTCGCGTTTCCGTGAGGTTTCATTTGTGTATTCGCTCGATTCAGTATGCGTTCGTGTCCGAGACTGCTAAAACGGAGTCATATTTCGTGCACTGTACGTTATAAACAGTAAGGTTTAATCTGGGAGTGTTGTGAAACCTCCTTTACGTATAAAACA
Source organism: Schistocerca serialis cubense (assembly GCF_023864345.2). Taxonomy (NCBI): domain Eukaryota; kingdom Metazoa; phylum Arthropoda; class Insecta; order Orthoptera; family Acrididae; genus Schistocerca; species Schistocerca serialis. Next base: position 1,121,735,146 of record NC_064639.1, on the reverse strand, counting down.
TTAACGTAAGTGTTGAAGGACCGGTAGGCACGAGAAAAACACCTTGCGTGTGTCATCTTGCCAGTTTATCATTGGGTCTAAACGGCCGACGGGAATAGTCACAAAAATGTGTTGTGTAAATGTACGTTAGGTCGATTTGTGCACCACAGAGAAACTTTGTTCTGTGAACCACGGAAGTAATTCGTTCTGTGTACCACAAACAAAATCTGATTTAAGTACCACGGAAATAGTTCGTTTTGTGAACCACAGAAGTAGTACGCATTGTGTACCTCCAATGATCAAGCCTATCGCCAGCCTTTACCAGGAGAGAGGAGGCGGCAAGGAAAACAGGTGCAAAATGTAGCAGACAAGATTTCTCACCCGTTCAAGTAACGGGAACGAAAGGAAAGACAACAGGTAAGAGCTCGTCAGCGCGCTCAAAGATTTCAGAAATGAAATATGTACAACGAATCACAACACCTGAAAAATTAGCCTAATTTACTCAATAATCACGAAAATATCCAACGAACTTAAAGGGAAATATGTTAGTCAAGGAATTATTGGAATTATAAGGAACGAGTTATTTCCACTTGCCTTCTATCAAGCCAATCTTGAGAAACAAATAACCGTGTTCGAAAGGGAAAATACAAAATTGGAGCTGCAGCTAGACACGTTAAATGGGCTACATGCCGCCAGTAATGCCGAATCAGTTGATGCTTAAAGACAGGCACGATTGGAAGGATGAAAAGATTTTTGAGGAAAGAGAATGACTACGACAAGAATTAGCAGTTGCAGAAGGGCCAAATGCCAAGAAACCTAATGAAGAACTAGAAAACGAAACTGACAAATATAAAACTGATAACGACAACCTACGAAGTCCGTGAAACAAACCGTTTCTTCCCTCGTACGCAGCTGTTGTTGGTGCCTGGAAAACAAGGACACAAATAAAGATTGATCAAGCCAAAGAAAAACAGGAGACAACTCTGTTTATTAGGTCAACAACAAAACAAGAAAGATGTGAGGGACATATCAACGAGAAACGTCAATCCTCGTGTAGATAAACATAAAATAAAGTCAATCAAGACTATTCCAAGCGTAGTTATAGTGGAAACAGAATCAAAAGACGATCGTAAGAAAGTAATGGAAAAACATCAGAAACGAAAGAGTCAAAGTGTGGAGGTCCAAACAAGAGGAGACCATTGCTCGTGGTATATGTAGTACCATCAACCGTTTCTCATAGGGATTTCTTAGATGAAATGTATGTTCTAAATGTTAGTGATAACAGGGCTGGAATTTGCTGATGACGCAAAAATCGTTTCAAAACTGAGCCCAAGGAAAGAGGTACATTCAGCACTATAATTGAAGTGAGCACCAGAGTGCGTAAACTATTACTATGACAAGAAAGGGTCTACATCAGCTTCCATGCCTTCGAAACAAGAGACTATAACAACGTTGTCAAATGTTTCAAGTACTGCAACTTAGGGCACCCCTCTATATTTTGTACTGTGAGCCAATCGATATGTATCAACTGTCGTGTGAAGGAACACAGAAAATTCAACTGTCCTGAAACAGAGAAAAAAGCGGTATGTATCCCATGTAAACTGAGAAATCGCGTGTGTGATAAAGCAGGCGGTCCTGACTGCCCGACGTACAAACAGTCATATGAATCAAACAGAAAGAACCGATTATGGCACAAACGACATACAATAAGTTGTCCCATAGTAACATCAGCCGGAACACCTAAATAAAGAAGGAACTGGACTAAACACATACAAGTCAACATAAGAGTACAGCCCTTGAACTTAGAAAGAAGTACAAACCACCTTCTAAGAGGGCAAGTGCATGGCGGAGAGCCACTGCATCGTAACAACAAAAGGAACACAAACAAGTACACGAGGTGGACACACCGTACCTACGTCTTCAACAGAAGAATTGAAATATTTTGAAGTGACTGATTACATAGATGATATGATAGTGCAGTGGGAAAGTGATTACTTTGTTGCACATAATTTGAAACACAAGTTTTTCGGGTGTGCATTGTCAGAGTCAAGGGCTGTAAATAGAGCTTAAGCTATAGAAGAGGAAATATCTACATATGAATGAGTGATTACAAGCAATCATAAAAATAATTTAACGGCTAGTTATTCTTATGGTGTGACAATCACACTGCATACCCAATAACTTTAGTGGACACTCGACACAGAGGACACTAATAAATGAAAATAAAATCGTAGAAGACCAGTCTAAAATAGAAGCGAAACGTACGACAAAACGAGGTATAAGGACTGTGTTAATTCAGAAAATCATGAGGTTACCTACAGACAAGTGCGGAGCAGGTAGGAGTACAGGATAGAGCTACGTGTAAAGTGTTCTCAGCTGATATTGAGTCAGAACTCGTTCAATCCAAATTAATTGCAAGTAAAAGTGCGCAGGAAAAATCACTCCCTTCTACATCGACATCTACATCAACATGAATACTCTGCAAATCGCATTTAAGTGCCTGGCAGAGGGTTCATCGAACCACCTTCAAAATTCTCTATTATTCCAATCTTGTATAGCGTGCGGAAAGCACGAATACCTGTATCTTTCCGTACGAGCTCTGATTTCCCTTATTTTATCGTGGTGATCATTTTTCCCTGTGTAGGTCGGTGTTAACAAAATATTTTCGTATTCGGAGGAGAAAGTTGGTGATTGGAATTTCGTGAGAAGATTCCGTCGCAACGAAAAACGCCTTTCTTTTAATGATGTCCAGCCCAAATCCTGTATCATTTCAGTGACATTCTCTCCTATATTTCGCGATAACAGAAAATGTGCTGCCTTTCTTTGCACTTTTTCGATGTACACGATCAGTCCAATCTGGTAAGGATCCCACATCGCGCAGCACTATTCTAAAAGAGGACGAACAAGCGTACTGTAGCCAGTCTCCTTAGTAGATCTGCTACATTTTCTAAGTGTTCTGCCAATAAAACGCAGTCTTTAGTTAGCTTCCCCACAACATTTTATATGTGTTCCTTCCAATTTAAGTTGTTCGTTATTGTAATACCTAGGTATTTAGTTGAATTTACGGCTTTTAGATTAGACTGATTTATCGTGTAACCAGAGTTTAACGAGTTCCTTTTAGCACTCAAGTGGATGATCTCGCACTTTTCGTTATTTAAGGTCAACTGCCACCTTTCGCACCATTCCGACATTTCTTCTAAATCGTTTTTCAGTTTGTTTTGATCTTCTGACGACTTTATTAGTCGATAAACGACAGCGCCATCTGCAAACAACCTAAGAAAGCTGCTCAGATTGTCTCCCAAATCTTTTACATAGTTACGGAACAGCAAAGAGCCTATAACACTACCTGGGGGAACGCCAGAAATCACTTCAAATCACTTCTGTTTTACTTGATGACTTTCCGTCAATTACTTTGAACTGTGATCTATCTCACACAAAGTCACAAATCCAGTCACATAACTGAGACGATATTCCGTAAGCACACAATTCCACTACAAGCCGCTTATGTGGTACAGTGTCAAAAGCTTTCTGGAAATCCAGAAATACGGTATCGATCCGTAATCCCTTGTCAATAGCACTCAACACTTCATGTGAATAAAGAGCTAGTTGTGTTTCACAAGAATGATGTTTTCTAAACTCATGTTGACTGTGTGTCAATAGACCGTTTCCTTCGAGGTAATTCATAACGTTTCAACACAATATATGTTCCAAAATCCTGCTGCATATCAACGTTAATGATGTGGGCCTGTAATTAAGTGATTTACTCCTAGCATCTTTCTTGAGTATTGGTGTGACCTGTGCAACTTCCCAGTCTTTGTGTACGGATCTTTCTTCCCTTCTTGCCTCACGACAGACTACCACTAATTGGAGGAGAGTATACAGTCAAGTAGGATGGAGAACAAAGAGAACCTACAGACGACGCAACGACTGCTTATTAGGCTGACCCAACCACAGGATGTAAATCTATTATCCAACAACGGAACAAATGGGTACGATACTTTTGAGCTCAGAAAATATACCTACTGGTGCGAAAGCATTGGAAGAGCTGTTGAACAATGTGTGTACACGTCGTTCAGAGAATTTAAATTTAGAGAAAATCTATAAGGACTTAGTTGGTGCTCGTGGAAGAATCCACTTTGATCATAACAAAACCTCGCCGAACGATTATATCTTTACTAGATGTCTATTGTGTGAGTAATGCAGCTGAATGCAGATAGGAGTGTCTTAGTGAGTACCGCATCGATAAAAGCTGCAACAGAACTAGAGACGGATATGATATGTCTTCAAGAGCCATACTCCAGAGATGGACGACTCATACACCTTCCTCCAGGCGCATTCATCGTCATCGCCGATCGTACTCCAATTTCAGCCATTAATGTATTAATCAGAAATTTTACTGTTACTAAAGTTACTCAGTATAGTAATAAGCACATAGTTACAATAGAACTGACATGGAGAGATACAAAATGGGTCAGAATTACACTGTATGCCCAAGACTCAGAAGACATTCATTCGTATGTACAGTATATTGTAGAGCCTCCAAAATACGCAAAACATAAAAACCTACTGATCTGTGTTGGTATAAACTGTGCTGTGGCACTCAGACGAAACGAATGATAGAGGCAGAGTCGCCAATGATATATTACATGTGAACAAACTTTATACGCTGAATAAGGAGGGACAACCACCAACCTTTCGAGCATATGGTAGACATCACAGTAACAAAGACCTATCTGTAGTTAACGCCGGGGCATTACGTTAGTGACAGACTTGACTATTTACGAAGGATACACCCGAAGTGCTCACAATGTGATCATGATAACAAAACAGACTCATAACGAAGTAGATGAAGCGAATGATAACAGATGTTTACTGAACAAAGCAGACTGGGACAGGTTCCGACAAATTATCGCAGAATACCCATTAGCTGACACTCCAGGAACTATTGACTAGAAAATATATGTACTGGTCGGATTAATAATAAATGCACAAATACTAGCAAATCCACGTGAAAACGTACCTACAAAACAACGTTCTAAAAATGCTTCTAGCGCTGCAGTCCGGAACCGCGGGACTGCTATGGTCTCATGTTCGAGTGCTGCCTCGGGCACGGGTGTGTGTGATGTCCTTAGGTTAGTTAGGTTTAAGTAGTTCTAAGTTATAGGGGACTTATGACCTAAGATGTTGAGTCCCATAGTGCTCAGAGCCATTTGAACCATTTTCAACTATCAGCGAGCAAACAATGCTAGGGAAATGCTGGCAAGACTACAGATGCACATGAAGATTACAGAACAATACAGGACAGTTCTATTTGAGACCAAAAAACGACAGTAGGATCATTTTGTACAACAACAGTTACAAAACAATACGCGGGGAACCCCCTATAAAATCGTGACAGAGGGTGCCAAAACGCCGTTATTGCTGGCAACCTTGAAAAAAGGTCATAAGACACTGACACAGGGCTGGAGAGGCACTGCAGAATACATTGTTGCAGAAACCCCGTCCCGATGATGATGCAAGTACTGATTTACAAATAGTATATGAATATGCGAATGAACATGCAGCATGAATATAATACTGAAACTGCAGTCGGCCCATTTACGTATGAAGAGGTAGCTACAGCACTTGTCAAGTTGAAGAAAGGGAAGACTGTTGGCCCTGATAACTTCCATGCTGAAGTTCTTCAGCAGGTTGCACCATCAATAACACAATTCATAACTGACACCTTATGGTCGTACAGTTAATAAGGAATTCCTCTTGGAAGTTATCCGTCCTCTGCGTGAAGCACACTGGAGAAAAAAAAAAGACCTGAGTGGTGGCACAAACACTCGTCGAAATTGTATCAGAATAATGCTCCAGCTGACACTTCAATGTTTGTTTGTTATTTTTTGGCAAAAAAGAAAACTTTCCGGCGTAAACGGGGTGCTGTGACTTCTTTCTATTCCCAAGACTGAAGAAAACCATGAAGGAAAGTCGTTTTGCCACCACTGATGAGATAAAAACAGAATCGGCGAAGGAAGTGAACTTCTTGACGAAAAGTGAGTTCCAGACGTGCTTCCAAGACTGGAAAAAGCACTGGCACAAGCGTATTAAATTTGAGCGGGATTACTTTTAAGGGCAGGAATTTGATGTTGATGAATAACTAAAGAAATTAAGAAATAATGGTGACGTATATCGAAGCATAGAAAATATAACAGAAATGTAATGGAAGAGGCGACAGCAATTTTTTGGATATTTATACAGGATGAACGGCAACAGGTTAACGAAACAGATTTTTAAATATCTTTGGAACATGAAATCAACCATAGTAGGAATTCAAGAACTTCGGAAAGATTTGGAAAGCAACAGCGTAAGCGAAAAAAGGTGCAACAGAATGAGAGATTTTTAAGAAGAAACTGTTAAAAATGGAAGGATTCCAAGACAGAAGTGAGAAGAAAACATGGTGAAAATGGTCTGAGGAAAGGAAAGGGATACATAGTGAGAAGATGAAAGAGTACTGCTGGAAGAAGAACACCTATTACAATACTAAAGTTCATATAAATCAAAGTTTTTTCAGTCATAACGACATCGTTTGCTCACTTACTTTGTTTATTGTTATTTGTATTTATACTTGCGTTATTGCTTCTCAGTATTGTGACGTGGTTTAAATGCGAAAGATAAAGTACGTGCATTTGTTACTGGAACGTTGTACCTGTGTTATCAGTCAAGCAGTGCACGCGTACATCTGTGTCTTTTGTTTACCAGTACTGCCGAAAAATGTGACACCGATCTGAAGCATCTAACGTACATGAAGCAAAAGCTTAGATATTTTGCGGGAATGATATTATGTATGATCAGGTATTTCTATTTTAAGCGTACGTCAAGATTAAACAGACACTTTTATGTTATTCCAAAAAGGAAACCATGACCGTAGAGACTATCTAATATGACTTTATTTATTAAACTACTGATTTAGAAAGCATTTTCATCTTCTTGTTGACGTAATCAGTTGTTATGCCTTTCTAAAGCGAGAAATTTTCACTTACACCTTGGAGCGTTAAACAATGTAAGAATAGAAATTCACGTGTACAAATGGAATAGGACATTTCATTATAATACATAGATTGTAACCTGTACAGTAAATATTAATTACTGAACAAAATTTAAATGCATCTGCATGCTGCAGTGTACTCATGAACACAATCGCTGTTGGCTCCACTCAATAACTTTCATCTCATGATGACAATGAATCGCCCTAGAAAACCATACGACTACGACGACCACAACCTGTTACAACTAGTTGATGATTAAATAAGGTCATATTGCTCTTTCTTGGTAGTCAAATCTTACTTTTACAAAAATTTAGAAGATGTTCCGCTCCACCTGCCCAAGGAACCATGTTAATGCCTGTACTCTCCGTACTTTGCGGATCAGGACCTGGTAATTCTGTTGACTTGTTACAGCGATACAGAAACTAAAAACGTGAGTTTTTCAGTGGCGTGTGTAGCCACTGGGACTCAGTGAAGAAGTCGCACTTTTTTGTTTAAAATAGTTACAGTAATTCACATTCTCTTCCAGATAGAAACACACTTTACACGCCATTCTCCTGGAATGCTTCATACTGTCATAAGAATTGTCTCAGTGGACAGACTCAATATTAGTAACACTATTCCACATTTCCCTAGTAATTCCCTTCCACTGCACACTGTTCGTCATCCTCAGACGCCAGGAGTTTCAATTTTCTCCGAATCGTCAGGCGATTACTGTCTTTTACCACTGAAGGTACAAAAAGAAGGCAAAGATATGTACGTTTTGCTAAATAAAGTTGTAATTACAGAGACTGAAACGGAAGTTTAGAAACGTTTAGCGATCTAATCTTGGAGTCTTCTGGCTTGTTAGAAATGAAGGTCAGTTGGAATCAAGATAATTGCTCATGAGCAGCAGACATTAATAAGCACGTGAGGCCTATCATTAATAGCGTCGCGACAAACTAGCCAACACTAATTCCCGGAAAAGAGACTTAACTATCTCTCGAGAGCATCAAATAGCTGGATGAATTACAGCGTACGGGTTAACATCCGCCCACAAGACGAACCTGATCTTCTTCCCACCTTTCGCGCGTGGTCTTTGCTGATCCGTCTATATTGAGGTTTATTCACCTGAGGAGACTTTTACTAGGTAATGACCACCATTTTGCGTTTATGTGAGATAATAGCAGTCTCTTCAGGAAATTTTACGGGGCTAGTAGAAAAATTGAAGTGGAATGATGACCCACATAACAAAAAAATTCTGTGCATAAAGCACCAAGAATAGTCGGGACACTGACCATACGGAACCACCTTATTCACCTACGGTAGCCGAAGAACATGAATAAAGTGATCTGGAGGATCTGGTGTTTGTAGACCTTCGAAAAGCATTCTATTCAGAGCCGTGAGGATATCAGTAAGGAGATCCTCACAGCTGAAATCGTAGCGCTGCATCGCTGTATCGTTCCAATCCATAAACTATGTGTTCCACTTTTGTGATTTTTTAAGAGTAATACTGTAATGCCTTCCTTGAACTTAGGCTCACTTTATTATCATCCGAGAGATAAATAAATTATTTTACTTCTTATAGAAAGAATATTCTGTTTAATAGCCATGAAGAATACTGTCACTGACTTAAACGTCAATATGACTACAAGTACATAATCACGCAAGCTCGGAATTATTTAGCGCACTGGTTACCACACTGGACTCTCACTCGGGAGGACGACGGTTCAAACCCGCGTCCGGTCATTATGATTTACATTTTTCGTGCTTTCCCTGAATCGCTTTAAGCAAATGCCAGGATAATTCATTCGAAAGAGCAGGTCCGCTTTCCTTCTCCATCCTTCCCTAATCCGAGCTCGTGCTCCGTCTCTGACGACCTGGTTGTCGACGGGATATTAGATACTACTGACCTTTTCCTCCTCCTCTGAACCACATTATTTCCTTCTCCTAGATTGATGTTAATAACAGGAATGTCGTAATTTCAGTTTCTTCACATCCATATTCCGGATTTCAGCCTCAGAAATTCTCTTTCAAATTTACAATAGCAGCAGCAGAGGCCGCTACAGTTTCTCTAGAGAAAAAAGTTGATACCTCTGAGAAAAGACAATTACCGTCCGCCACTAAGCCTTCACTTATTCCTTCTGTGCTTCGGTATATTATTCCGGTCAGCAGAATAGAAGCATGACTTATGAGACACAGTATCCATTAGTTTTCACTTTTATCTGCACCTGAATTCGTTAGTCATGCGATGCTAAATGCTTTTCTGGAAATCTATACCCAAGTCATCTGTTTCATAGATTTTTAACATCTGCTCAAAATCTGGTGGTTTCTGGATTCTCCACAGATTATAGTAATCCTGAAGGTAAATAAACGACTAGCACCGAGCGAGGTGGCGCAGTGGTTAGACACTGGACTCGCATTCGGGAGGACGACGGTTCAATCCCGCGTCCGGCCATCCTGATTTAGGTTTTCCGTGATTTCCCTAAATCACTCCAGGCAAATGTCGGGATGGTTCCTCTGAAAGGGCACGGCCAACTTCCTTCCCCATCCTTCCCTAATCCGATGAGACCGATGACCACGCTGTCTGGTCTCCTTCCCCAAACAACCAACCATAAACGACTAGCCTATTTGCTCTCTACCAGACTTTGGGAGCATTTTTGGATCAAGTGCTTTCTACAAATCGATTTCCTCTTTCACTTCTACCGCACTTAGAGAGAGTGCCTGGCTGTCCATTTACACTTAATAGCGGTTTATCATGTCTTCTTAAGTTAACATCTCCTCGTTTTACTTCTCTGAAGTTACGCATAGCCGGCCGCTGTGATCGAGCGGTTCTAGGCGCTTCAGTCCGGAACCGCCCTACTGCTACGGTCGCAGGTTCGAATCCTGCATCGGGCATGGATGTATGGGATGTCCTTAGGTTAGTTAGTTTTAATTAGTTTAGGGGATTGATGATCTCCGATGGTAAGTCCCAAAGTGCTCAGAGCCATTTGAACCAAGGTACGCATATTCTTATTTCACCCAGTGTGAGTTTACCTACAATCATTCCTTTCACGATATATTTCGATGTTTCTCTCATCTATTCGTATTTAGTTTGATTCTACTCGCTATTAATTTCATTTTTAATTGTGCCCTACTGCTCTATCAGGCTTTCTCAGCGTGGCTGATTAGGTGTGTGCTTTTCGGTGTTCAGCCAAGGTGTAGACTCCATTTTATGGACAATGTTTCAACGACCGACGCATCCGTTCTCTTCAGGTGCTGCTATCTGTGTTAATGTGTGTACTCGATGTCCGGGATCAATCCACAGTAGATGAGAATAGGCAGAGAGTACATACAGCAACACAGCTCACAGCATCTGAAGAAGTCGGCTAGGTGTCTCTCCAAAATATTGTGCATACAATGGAATCGACATCTCGGCTGAACACCCGAAAGCACGTATTTACACTGAACGAGTGCTGCTGTTTCCTTACCTGATTCTTAAACATCTTGAATTCTCTTCTTCGGCCTTAGCAGTTGAAATAGTGAAATTAATATGTTGGATCTTAATTTATGATTGCTTTTACCTGGTAATATGTAGGCAATTAAGTCTGAATTTTACTCACTATTTACAACATTTTCCTGTTGAGATTATACGTATTTTTAGTATTGTAAAGTCCAGCTACTTACGTTATTGTATTCCTCGGTAAGGTTTCGATTTCAAATATGAAAGAGGAAAACAATTTTAAATAGTTGTTGATTGATGAGAGCAGAGCAGCAAGCGGGCCTAAATTTTGTTATTAACGTTTTTGAATAAAGTTAGTTTCATATCATCCTCAAAGGGCTTCCGAGCCAGCCCAGTTTCGAGTTCTAGGGAATGCCGCACACAGATGACGGATTCGAAAGATCTGTATTCATTTAGGTCTGAAGTATTTACGTTTGAGCCAAGCTGAGACTATTTCAGTTTATGCTAATTGATTTCTCTTAAAGAAAGATGGTAATTAGTTACAACGAGGGTCGGTCCCTGTAAGTTTATTTAAGAATATATGCTATTCGGTTCTCAGCAGACAGTCATTTCGTTTGCAAACTGAACTAAAGTCAAGCGAAATTATTCTTATTTTCAATTAGTTGCAACGTGTGCATTTTTTTCATGCGTAATTAAGACAATCATTCATAAGGGTGTGCTGAAAAGTAATGTCTCCGATTTTTTTATTCTGTTCTCAGTATCGGTTTACGTATCACATGTCATGCACACTACTCGGTCGGTTTTCCTATTTCGCTGACACTAGTTGCAACCTTCCGCTGCTAGAGTGCTCTGAATTGAAGCGTGTAATACGGCCTTGTGTGACGTCACTATATTAGCGCATGAGAAATAACCTGCTGCAATCGAGTTTCTGACCTCAGAAAACAGGCATCCTGCTGGAATCCATTGAAGAATGAAAGCTGTGCACGGTTGTTGGAATTCTTGCCTAAAGGTACCAACATAAGCTCTGCAAGGTTCTGCGAGGCCGTCAGAAAACTGAACGCACGAATTCCAAGAATTCGTCCATACATGGGGCATCCTCTCTTCCACGTGACAATCCCAGGCCACAAACGAGCGCTGCAGTCCGACACCTTGGGGTCAATGACAGCGGTCATCCTCCATACAGTCCGTACTTGGCCCCACCCGATTTTCACATATTTCCAGAATTTAGAGAACACTTTCGAGAACTTCACTTTGACAGTAATGAAACGGTGCGAGCAGAGCTGGTGTTATGGCTCCGTCAACAAAGTCAAACATTCTATTGTGACGATATCAACAAACTGGTCTATCGTCGGGAGAAACGTGTTCGTCACCAGGGTGACTATGTTGAGAAGTAGATATGCAGCCATGAAGAACAAAGATGTCAATTATTAATAATGATGGTTTCGGTTAAAAAGCTTTAATAGTCTTCACATAAATCTTCGGAGGCATTACTTTTCAGCACGCTCTCGTATTTCAAAAAAATGGTTCAAATGGCTCTGAGCACTATGGGACTTAACTTCTGAGGTCATCAGTCCCCTAGAACTTAGGACTACTTAAACCTAACTAACCTAAGGACATCATACACATCCATGCCCGAGGCAGGATTCGAACCTGCGACCGTAGCGGTCGCGCGGTGCCAGACTGTAGCGCCTTGAGCCGCTTGGCCAGCCCGGCCGGCCCTCATGTTTCATATTTTGCAGCTGAGCGCGCCCGGATCGGCGAAATTATAAATGCATGTGGTCACATGCGTATTTTAGGGACCCAGTCATACTTTTTACGCTGGTTAATTAATACTCACAGGGGATTTCTTTCTTAGGCCTCTAATAGTAACAGCTCACTACATGTAAATCTTAAACTTTCGGTTTGAACTATAAATCTTATGTACTGGACTGGAAAAGAGTACCACTTCAGTATTTTGTGGGAAGCATAACGCATGTTGTCAGTTACGTGGTAAAAGCTGCGTTAAAATTGAAAGTCATCAGTGACAACTTACGCGCCCGTCTACCATCCATATCTAGAGAACTGAACTGTGGAAGAACAGAACAAGTACACCATATCAGAAATTAAGGGGGGTAGGACCAAACCGGCCGACTTGGAGCAGGCGAGGCGTCACAGGACATTTTAATATCCAGTGTCTACACTTTTACAAATAAAGTCATAAACCTTTGTCATAAAACTTTACCAGGATTCACACTCATTTGAGTGGAAGTTCGAAAACAACAAAATAATTTTTTCTACATGTGAAATTTCATCATTTATTTCACTGACTTAAGGCTGTCTTTGATGCTATAGGTACACTTTCCTTCATCAGTTAGAGAGATTCTTCGATGAATTTTGCACAGCATACATACCATGCTTACAAGTGTATGAAACTCTAGAATTTATTTAATTTATGAAAAAACGAATGAGCTGTTATCTTTTAAACTCCATGTGTAGAAAAAACACAAATTTTATATTTAATTACCTCAATTTTTACCACAGTTTTTAATAGATGTGGAAAATTATAGAGTTTCATACACTTTTAAGTATGGTTTGTATGCTGTGCAAAATTCATCGAAGAATCTCTCTTACTTATGAAGTAAAGTGTACCTATAGCAACAAATGCTCTAATTAGTAAGAGAAAAAAATGATGAAATTTCTCATGTTTCCGAACTTCCACTGTTATTAGTGTGGATTCTGAATCCTTCCTGGTCATGCTAACAAAGTTTTATGAATTTATTTGTAAAAGTATACACAGTGGTGCCTCTCCTGCTCCAAGTCGGCCCGTTTGACGTCCTACCCTCTTAAGAGGTATGTAAGAAATATTGATCACAATAACTGCTGGTATAGCACATGAAGTTGGTACTGCAAGGAAGTTCAATGCTCAATAACGTATAAACGATAATAAGATTAGAATAAATTATTCTGTTTGAATCCGCAACCTGGGAGAGAATATTCCCTTACGACCTGTGGCGGTATTAGAAGAGAAAACAAAACAGCACCACACTGGGAGACAGCGGACTGCTCGCTTGGTGAGGGCGGCAGAGGAAACTCATCAGCGCTCGTGCGACGAAAGCCGCCACGTCACGCGACAGAGTAGAAAACCACCCGACAGGTTATCCGATTACCGGGGGAGAGAAAAATGACTTCCCCGAAAGCGAGACCCGGGGCGTTGTCGACCAATCACGGAGCTCTGACAGCTGCTTCCGCTTCCTCGATTGCTGTGCTATATATATATATACGACTTATCCGCGAGGGGCGGGTCTGTTTCCTCGACGTCCATAATGTTTCTAGAGGTGTCAGTGGCAGCTGACTGATCGCGGTTCATTCTGCAGCAATTTATAATACTCTAGAAGCTACGACGACGATTGAGAGTAAGTGATGCTTCAGAAGGTCTCGTCATCCAGCAGAGTATCCATAAGCCCCACGCGCACCAATTTATGAGAGACATAGTAAAGCACTCAGCAAAAAGAAGGCTTCTCTTAAACATTTCTGATTGTTCTGGAGATCTGCACTGTTTTCACACACTGACTTCAGAGGCAACCTGCATGTAATTTGAGGTAAAAATCTGATCTACGAAACGAACTGGCATTTCAACATGCAATGTGTTTCTTCCACGAACTGTGAAGGTTGCGTAGAATGTTTCGTTTTTCGAACATGCAACACAGCACTAAATTTACATTTTACAGATGCAATCATGAAGTAGCGCTCTCAGATGACATAAGACAGTGAACGTTATTAATTGTCCTTGAATGTTAAATGATAGCCAGCCGGAGTGGCCGAGCGGTTCTAGGCGCTACAGTCTGGAACCGCGTGACCGCTACGGTCGCAGGTTCGAACCGTGCCTCGGACATGGATATGTGTGATGTCCTTGGGTTAGTTAGGTTTAATTAGTTCTACGTTCTAGGGGACTGATGACCTCAGAAGTTAAGTCCCATAGTGCTCAGAGCCATTTGAACCATTTTTTGTTAAATGATAATATTTTATTTAAGGGTTTTTTCTCTTAAGCAAGGGGTAGGGCTGCTCACTTTTGATTCTCTCTCTTCGGATGCATTTTCCGTGTTATACGTCGTTACTCTGTCCATATATATAGATATATGAGACAGGCGAAATACCCTCAGACTTCAAGAAGAATATAATAATTCCAATGCCAAAGAAAACAGGTGTTGACAGATGTGAAAATTACCGGTCTATCAGTTTAATAAGTCACAGCTGCAAAATACTAACACGAATTCTTTACGGACGAATGGAAAAAGTAGTAGAAGCCGACCTCGGGGAAGATCAGTTTGGATTCCGTAGAAATATAGGAACACGTGAGGCAATATTGACGCTACGACTTATCTTAGAAGCTAGGTTAAGGAAAGGCAAACCTACGTTTCTAGCATTTGTAGACTTAGAGAAAGCTTTTGACAATGTTGACTGGAATACTCTCTTTCAAATTCTGAAGGTGGCAGGGGTAAAATACAGGGAGCGAAAGGCTATTTACAACTTGTACAGAAACCAGATGGCAGTTACAAGAGTCGAGGGACATGAAAGGGAAGCAGTGATTGGGAAGGGAGTGAAACAGGGTTGTAGCCTCTCCCCGATGTTATTCAATCTGTGTAATGAGCAAGCAGTGAAGGAAACAAAAGAAAAATTCGGAGTAGGTATTAAAATCCATGGAGAAGAAATGAAAACTTTGAGGTTTGCTGATGACATTGTAATTCTGTCAGAGACAGCAAAGGACTTGGAAGAGCAGTTGAATGGAATGGATAGTGTCTTGAAAGGAGGATATAAGATGAACATCAACAAAAGTAAAACGAGGATAATGGAATGTAGTCGAATTAAGTCGGGTGATGATGAGGGAATTAGATTAGGAAATGAGACACTTAAAGTAGTAAAGGAGTTTTGCTATTTGGGGAGCCAAATAACTAATGATGGTCGAAGTAGAGAGGATGTAAAATGTAGACTGGCAATGGCAAGGAAAGCGTTTCTGAAGAGGAGAAATTTGTTAACATCGAGTATAGATTTAAGTGTTAGAAAGTCATTTCTGAAAGTATTTGTATGGAGTGTAGCCATGTATGGAAGTGAAGCATGGACGATAAATAGTTTGGACAAGAAAGGAATAGAGGCTTTTGAAATGTGGTGCTACAGAAGAATGCTGAAGATTAGATGGGTAGATCACATAACTAATGAGGAGGTATTGAATAGGATTGGGGAGAAGAGAAATTTGTGGCAAAACTTGACTGGAAGAAGGGATCGGTTGGTAGGACATGTTCTGAGGCATCAAGGGATCACCAATTTAGTATTGGAGGGCAACGTGGAGGGTAAAAATCGTAGAGGGAGACCAAGAGATGAATACACTAAGCAGATTCAGAAGGATTTAGGTTGCAGTTGTTACTGGGAGATGAAGCAGCTTGCACAGGATAGAGTAGCATGGAGAGCTGCATCAAACCAGTCTCAGGACTGAAGACCACAACAACAACTCTGTCCATTCTGATCGGCAGTGAGTACCATTGTTACTTCGTTGGATCGGCCCCTGGATTCTCACGACCGCTGCCCGGGAACATTTCAATATCGTTCTGTGTCTTCTCTCTTTCAGATTTTCTAAAAATGTTATCCTGCAGTTACACTGCAGGAGGCGCCTGGAGAAACAAGGCTAGGTTGAGAACAACGTCACGGTATAATCATTTTTGTGCACGCCCACAGACACGGTGTTGCTCTCAATCAGAATTTTTTTCAACCTTTTGAAAAGCAATACCTTGTTAAAGTTGCAGCTTTTCTTTTAAGGCGGTTTATGCACGGATAACAGTTGAGTTGATGAACAGTCGATGAGAACTTACGCTCGACCCTTTCTGTCTGTTTTCTTTGCAATTAATGGTCTTCCGACTGATTCAGTGTTCTGCGCCTTTCAAGGTCTATGGAAATAAATGATTTTCTAATCACTTTGGACACAGCAATGTATAATTTATTTGAGGGCTATGTTGGATTTCTTCTGTACGTATTCCCGCCCTCATAATCTAATCACGAAAAGACCCCACACTCCCCTCAGCCTCCCTTCTCCTCATCACCTTGTCTATCTCTTTTGCACGCTATATCCAACTAACATACATGTTTTTTCTACCAGGACCTCTGTATAAATCTTTCATTGCTTCTAATATCTGGCATCTCTTCTTATTGTATTTTAATTTGTAGTATCTATATGAGCTACCTGGTTGTTTCACTGGCTAATATTTCGCTTCAATCAAGACATATTGTTCCTCTAGTAAATGTCATCGCTAGGTAGTAAAATTGCTTTACTTCTTCTATTGCAGCTTTGCCAATTATAAAAGTCGTTATTCTCATTTCTATGCCCTCCAGCACTTTAATGTTTTCTTAGTTCATTATTAATTATCTGCTATGTGGGCTCTTCGTTGCACCCTGTACTTCGTGTAAGGCTTCTGCAATTTTCATCAGGTGATCTACATCTCTGAGAATCAAAGTACTGGTGTCTACTCCCAGCACAATTTTATTACGCTCTAAAATTTTCCAGTTCTGTTTCTTAATGTCTCCCTCACAAAAAAGCTAAAAAAAATTGGCCATAAGCGTTAGATATCTCTTGCAGATCTTCTGACTTGAACCTGTCTTCATTTATTATTTCCGTCTGCTGTTTGCACATAATAGTGACTATAGTGACTACCCGTCTGTCTATGCACCTGATTTTCATTTGAATCAGGAGTTTAAATATTTTAATTCGTCCTGCATTGTTCGTTGCGTGACTCAGGTGTGATCGTATTCTGCTTATTATTTGTGCGTTTTTTTTTCAATCTAACATGTAATAGGACCGTTTCCATATATAAGTTTATTTGTAAAACTTCCGTATTTTAACTCGTAGGTGATAGTAAGTATGGGATATTTTGCAAACCGTTGCAAGCAAAGTAACTGTGTACATTAGAGTCATGTATACAGGGCATGTATACAGAGCATCAGCATGTGCAGCGACAGTCATCAGATCTAGGTGTAAAGTATGTAATGATCATTTTGTGATGGACAACCCACGATACGATTATAAAACTGTGTGTTGAACTGTGACCTGTTTCATCGTAAAATCAAAATATAAAAAACAGGAGAGATAAGAATCACAGTTGCTCTTTGCGTTAAGTATGACAAGTTTTGTAAAACATAATGAATTAAATAGCATTAACTCATTAGTCAATGAACTTTTTGTTTTTTCTTTCTTGCTGCTGTACGTTTTATGAGCAGTCTACTAATTTCTTATGATGGATCTGTACTCGGCCCCATATGATGGATCTGTACTTGGCCTCTTGGCCGCTGCGACTGTGAGTGCCAGAAGTACACTGCCCCGGCCGACACTTCCACTCACACCATTGCCCGTGTCCCTCCATGTGGACGTGTGCCATTTTGTTATCTACTTTGTTTTGCTCTTTTCTTTCGTAATGTCCGTAACGTATAAGAAAAACTTTTTGATATTATCAAAATTTGATACATAAATAGGTAAGATTGGATTACAAATGGAATTAAATTGGTTTAACGAGTTGGAAAAAGGAAAAGTTTGAAGGTGTGGTAGAGGTGGAAAAAAAGAGAAAGAAAGAGAGAGAGCATCCCTTCGTCAGAGTTGTGAGTAGAGGTGAGAGTCTTGGGATATGCTGCAAGTCGCTGAGCGTCATTCACATTTACTACCTGTATTCTATTCTAATACATGGTGCTACTATAATGATTAGGTACGTTATCGTTCATTTTTGATTGATTAACACTTAACATAGATTTGGTGCTTTAACTGACTATGTTTTTAGAAACTGATAACTTTATGTATCTGTAACATTTGTACAAGACAACTGACCTGTATATTTGGGTTCATCTGTCACTTTGCTCATTTTCTGTAGTTCCATCAGTTACAGAGTCTTCTGCTTCCGAGTCATAGAGCTCTACCGTATATTTCCCTTGTTATTGTTGCATATTGACTCGTCTTCTTTAGTACATTGTTTTCCGGTTTTCTGTGTAGATAGCGTTTGACGACTCGTTTGTAAGTGATTTTAATTCTGACCGTTGTTTTACGTCACGTATTGTTTGTATAGATCGTTGTATGTTGTTTGGGTCAACGTGTAGAATGTTTCTTATATTTGTGAGCTGTTCACAGACGAAGACTTCTTCCTCACATGTTCGTGGATAAGGGCCGTGACCCGTGAGGAAGTGTACCACACCGCGGCTAGGATCGATATGTTTTAGTTTTAGTCTTCTACTGCAGTCAGGAAAGATGGTGTAGAATCCCCGGCTCACATAGCTGTTGACCCACTCATTCTGACGGGTATCCAAACTCCAAGTTTTCAGTTGACGATTCGTTTGCATGGGTACTCCCGTGATCTCGCGAACCCGGTTTTGTCTCCTCATCTTAAGCTAGCACAGCACCACTCTGGACGTTACCGTCCGAT
The DNA here is from genome assembly GCF_023864345.2 of Schistocerca serialis cubense. Taxonomy (NCBI): domain Eukaryota; kingdom Metazoa; phylum Arthropoda; class Insecta; order Orthoptera; family Acrididae; genus Schistocerca; species Schistocerca serialis. The sequence goes on along the minus strand of NC_064639.1, from coordinate 1,121,716,292 downwards.
GAATCGGGAAAACTCGAAGTCCTATACGCAGTGCTTCCATTGACGTTGTGTCGAAGGCCCCCGACAGTCTTCTCACACTTTTCTGGCCGCACCTTACACATGACTTATTTGTTATGAGACTCAGTCTCTGTGTCCATGTGCTGGCAGCGAAACATAGTGCTGATTCGAAGAGAACACAATGGTATGTTCTTGTAACTGACAAGGGAAGTCTGTGATGGTCTGAGTGTGGCCTAGCCAGCTTGTGGAGAACTATTTCTGCTTTGTCTGTGATAATTTGTATATCTTCATGGAAACTGAGCCTTTCGTCTACATGTGCCCCAAGAAAGCGCGTTGGGAATGCGAATTTCGCTTTATGTTTGCATCCCCAGTTTTTACTGATGTATTCCTTTCCAGGATTCCTTTCAGCAGTGTGTAAGTTGTTTTGCTGTCTCTTATCCTGAGCTTATAGTTTCGACACCATTCTGTTATTGTGTGCTCTGTTTCAATGAACTACGGAATGTAAGGTCAGATGGGCCAATCAGCCTGACAGCTGTACCAGTACCTTCTATAAAGGCCTGCTGCCCCTCAGCATGAACAATATGTTTGCCTAGCAAAACGAGAATAATGGAATGTAGTCTAGTTAACTCGGGCGATGCTGAGGGAATTAGATTAGGAAATGAGACACTTAAAAAAGTAAATGAGTTTTGCCATTTGGGGAGCAAAGTAACTGATGATGGTCGAAGTAGAGAGGATATAAAATGTAGACTGGCAATGGCAAGGAAAGCGTTTCTGAAGAAGAGAAATTTGTTAACCTCGAGTATAGATTTAAGTGTCAGGAAGTCGTTTCTGAAAGTATTTGTATGGAGTGTAGCCATGTATGGAAGTGAAACATGGACGATAAATAGTTTGGACAAGAAGAGAATAGAAGCCTTCGAAATGTGGTGCTACAGAAGAATCCTGAATGTTAGATGGGTAGATCACGTAACTAATGAGGAAGTATTGAATACGATTGGGTAGAAGAGGAGTTTGTGGCACAACTTGACTAGAAGAAGGGATCGGTTGGTGGACATGTTCTGAGGCATCAAGGGATCACCAATTTAGTATTGGAGGGCAGCGTGGAGGGTAAAAATAGTAGAGGGAGACCAAGAGATGAATACGCTAAACAGATTCAGAAGGATGTATGCTACAGTACGTATTGGGAGATGAAGAAGCTTGCACAGGATAGAGTAGCATGGAGAGCTGCATCAAACCAGTCTCAGGACTGAATATCGCAACAACAACAGCTCCACAGATACTCCTCCAGTGCGACTGCATCTGTTTTTCGTTGGGATACGCAAGCCACATCACCGTGGCAAATCTAATGGTTCGTGAAGCGACTAAAATCAGTACAAGACAGAGTAAATGCTGTATGTTTTTGATATGTCGTAATACAAAAATCGCAAAAAATTAAGTTCAATGTTTATATGTAATGTTCAGGTTATAAGATGCTCCATTTTCAACTAAAGCATAGCTTATGATGTTGTTAGCTGTTTCTTTCATGTAGTAGTGATTCATTCTGTAACTGTGAAGCCAATATGGTAATGTTCAACTTATACTAAATTAACATGCTAAAGATGCCACCTACCCTGATATCAGATTTTATAATATATTTGTCTGGAGACTGTCTTAGTTACCACAAACTGTGTTGCAATCCGTAGATCTATCAGCTCTGCTGCGATTCTAGATAATAGGAATCATGTTGACAACGAAGAAGTTGTGGAGGTGTACTTGTCAATCAGGAGCTAGCAAAAAGATAGTGTTTTGAGGAGATGGTGCCTCATGGCTCTTATATATTTCAATAATGTCATATTACTGCCTTGTGCTGCTGGTAAAATACTGCGTAGGACATTTTATGGACAAGTTTCTAGAATTTTTTGAACAGACGTCGTATATAACATATGTAAGTTGCTATTAGATGCAACATAATGAACATCTGTTAGGACCGTCACAGCTTATTTATTGTGAGATAATCGTCACTAGTGATGTATGTAGACCACTATGACCATCAGTTATTTGTTTCTCCATCTTAAGCTCACTGCAATTTAAATAACGAGACTTTTATTACACCAAAGGCGTATCGCTTGCATTTATAAAGCATCTTCTATGGCTACTCTGCAAACTGGATACATGTATTTGTACTTTTTTGGTTGTTCTAAATTAAAAACGGCGTTCTTGTTAATAAAGTTGGTTTCCACCGTACTTACCGTGTTCCTGCCTCTTGTTCACATATTCTCCAAACGACTGCTTCCTCCCTCTTTGTTATCAGAGGCGTATGTCGAAGGACTTCGTTTCACATATATACTTGGCAGTTCTTGCCTTTCTGCAAGTTTTATTACGCTGCATTTGAGTTATTTACACTTCACCTTGAAAGTTGGACGTTCATTTCTTTTATTTTTATTTTATTTTATTTTTGTAAAGTTGGCTACTGATTCTGCTGTTGCGTGCATACACAGACTCTGCGTATGACATACTGTTGTTGCGAGTGATAGCAACCGAACAGTAGTTGGTAGTAATAGGAGGCAGAGTAGCATGGAGAGAAGCCGCATCAGGAGAGGTTCCAGAGAGCCCTGACCGTGCTAGTAGCGCCAGAGGAGTTTTTGGTATTAATCGAAGATTTTTGGTAATTTAGTATTTTGCTGCACTTAGTTGTTGCTTGCACACCGCATATTGTCAGATTTGTGTATACCTACATTGAAAGTAATATTCACATCTTTCTAGCGACCAGATATGTGATTATTGATTACAGACAATGTGGAAAAATTAAAGTTTTTGCTAATCAAATGTCCAAGGAAAATATAGGTCTGAACATAGTGTATGAATCTTCAATTTTAAGAATATACACTGAAGAGCCGAAGAAACTGGTACACCGCCTAATATTGTGTAGGGCCCCCGCGAGCACGCAGAAGTGCCGCAACACGATGTGGCATGGACTCCACTAATGTCTGAAGTAGCACTAGAGGGAACTGACACTATGAATCCTTCAAGGCTGTCCATAAATCCGTAAGAGCACGAGTGGGTAGAGATCTCTTCTGTACAGCACGTTGCAAGACATCCCAGGTATGCTCAGTAAGTTGATTTTGGGAAGTTTAGTTGTCAGCGGAAGAGTTGAAACCCAGAAATCCTGGATGTTAGGGTGTCGCACTGTCCTGCAGGAATTGCCCGAGTCTGTCGGAATGCACAATGAACGTGAATGGGTGCAGGTGATCAGACAGGGTGCTTACGTACTATCACCTGCCCGAGTCGTATCTAGACGTAACACGAGTCATTTATCACTCCAACTGAACGCGCCCCACACCACTACAGAGCCTCCACCAGCTTGAATAGTCCACTGCTGACATGCAGGGCCCATGGATTCATGAGGTTGTCTCCATACTCGTACACGTCCATCCGCTCGATGCAGTTTGAAACGAGACTCGCACGACCAGGTAACAGGTTTCCAGTCATCAACAGTCCAATGCCGGTGTTTTGTGTCGTGCAGTCATCAAGCGTACACGAGCCGACCATAGGCTCCGGAAGCCCATATCGATGATGTTCGCAAGCTGACATTTGTTGATGGCCAAGCATTGAAATCTGCAACAGATTGCGGAAGGTTTGCACTTCTGTCACGTTGAACGGATTCTCTTGAGTCGTTGTAGGTCCCGTTCTCGCAGGATGTTTTTGCGGCCGCAGCGACGTTGGAGATTTGATGTTTTCCCGAATTCCTGATTTCACGGTGCACTCGCGAAATGATCGTATGGGAAAATCCCTACTTCGTCATTACCTCGGAGATGCTATGTCCCATCGCTCGAGCGCCGATTATAACATCACGTTCAAGCTCACTTAAATCTTCATAACCTGCCATTATAGCAGCAGTAACCGATCTAACAACTGCGCCAGACACTTGCTGTCCTACATAGGCGTTGCCTATCGCAGTTCCGTATTCTACTTAAATCTAACTAACCTAAGGACATCACACACATCAATGCCCGAGGCAGGATTCGAACCTGCGACCGTAGCGGTCATGCGGTTCCAGACTGTTGCTCCTAGAACCGCTCTTCCACTCCGGCCGGCTCTCCTGATCATTTAATTTCTATAAGAATAAAACAAATCAGTAGTTATATCAGTAGTTGTGGCCATGCATTGCACTCTGCATGGACTGTAGTATTTCCTTATACATTATTTTAGCACTTGCTGAATGCAATATACACTCCTGGAAATTGAAATAAGAACACCGTGAATTCATTGTCCCAGGAAGGGGAAACTTTATTGACACATTCCTGGGGTCAGATACATCACATGATCACACTGACAGAACCACAGGCACATAGACACAGGCAACAGAGCATGCACAATTTCGGCACTAGTACAGTGTATATCCACCTTTCGCAGCAATGCAGGCTGCTATTCTCCCATGGAGACGATCGTAGAGATGCTGGATGTAGTCCTGTGGAACGTCTTGCCATGCCATTTCCACCTGGCGCCTCAGTTGGACCAGCGTTCGTGCTGGACGTGCAGACCGCGTGAGACGACGCTTCATCTAGTCCCAAACATGCTCAATGGGGGACAGATCCAGAGATCTTGCTAGCCAGGGTAGTTGACTTACACCTTCTAGAGCACGTTGGGTGGCACGGGATACATGTGGACGTGCATTGTCCTGTTGGAACAGCAAGTTCCCTTGCCGGTCTAGGAATGGTAGAACGATGGGTTCGATGACGGTTTGGATGTACCGTGCACTATTCAGTGTCCCCTCGACGATCACCAGTGGTGTACGGCCAGTGTAGGAGAACGCTCCCCACACCATGATGCCGAGTGTTGGCCCTGTGTGCCTCGGTCGTATGCAGTCCTGATTGTGGCGCTCACCTGCACGGCGCCAAACACGCATACGACCATCATTGGCACCAAGGCAGAAGCGACTCTCATCGCTGAAGACGACACGTCTCCATTCGTCCCTCCATTCACGCCTGTCGCGACACCACTGGAGGCGGGCTGCACGATGTTGGGGCGTGAGCGGAAGACGGCCTAACGGTGTGCGGGACCGTAGCCCAGCTTCATGGAGACGGTTGCGAATGGTCCTCGCCGGTACCCCAGGAGCAACAGTGTCCCTAATTTGCTGGGAAGTGGCGGTGCGGTCCCCTACGGCACTGCGTAGGATCCTACGGTCTCGGCGTGCATCCGTGCGTCGCTGCGGTCCGGTCCCAGGTCGACGGGCACGTGCACCTTCCGCCGACCACTGGTGACAACATCGATGTACTGTGGAGACCTCACGCCCCACGTGTTGAGCAATTCGGCGGTACGTCCACCCGGCCTCCCGCATGCCCACTATACGCCCTCGCTCAAAGTCCGTCAACTGCACATACGGTTCACGTCCACGCTGTCGCGGCATGCTACCAGTGTTAAAGACTGCGATGGAGCTCCGTATGCCACGGCAAACTGGCTGACACTGACGGCGACGGTGCACAAATGCTGCGCAGCTAGCGCCATTCGACGGCCAACACCGCGGTTCCTGGTGTGTCCGCTGTGCCGTGCGTGTGATCATTGCTTGTACAGCCCTCTCGCAGTGTCCGGAGCAAGTATGGTGGGTCTGACACACCGGTGTCAATGTGTTCTTTTTTCCATTTCCAGGAGTGTATTTATGCAGTTGCAGCGCCAAGACGAGGTAAGTCGTGTATTGCGTGCAGGGGCATTGCAGTACAATTATTACGACAGGTCAGAGAATATTTTTAAAATTGCAGTAGCATACTAGAGAACTGATTTTTCCTGACTTGTAGGCAGAGTAAATAATTTACAGTTTGGTTCTCTGTCGGAATACTGACATGCCCTATAGTAGGAGTGTGGTGTCACCGCCAGACACCACACTTGCTAGGTGGTAGTTTTAAATCGGCTGCGGTCCATTAGTACATATCGGACCCGCGTGTCGCCACTGTGTGATCGCAGACCGAGCGCCACCACAAGGCAGGTATCGAGATACGGAAGAGCACCCGCCCCAGTTCTACGGACGACTTTGCTAGCGACTACACGGACGAAGCATAGCTCATTAGCAGAGCAGATAGTTAGAATAGCCTTCAGCTAAGTCAATGGCTACGACCTAGCAAGGCGCCATTAGTAACATTTCATGTATCTAAAGAGTCTCACTTGTATCGCCACAATCTCCCAATGTACCAAAAGGATGGATTAAAGTTAAGTATTCCAGGAGCTACGTACTTTTCTTTATAGCATTCATTACGTATCCTGTTTCAGACCTCACGCCATCCTGATTTAGCATAGCGCGTGCCTTTCGGCTTCCTCTCATTGTGTCTAGGCTGTCTTGTCTAGACACAACAAGGAGGTTCTAGAAAATGTTCGAATACTGACACGTCGGAATATGGGTTTTCATAATACAAGTTGTACGGCTACCTATCAGATCTTATGATGACGATAATAAAGTTTCACTAGACTGCTTTGCAATCTCTTGGAGTAGAAGTATAGATAACTACAATTTTATCAGAGACAGAGCTTAACACATTTCCTTATGTCTTTTACCAAACTAATAATAATTACAATGATTGATAGTAAAATTTGAACCTCACCTTTGGAGATAGAACTGAAGCCACACAATGTCACCATCATTGCCTCTACCGCTAAACAGTTATCAGCTGTGCAATCGGTTCTCCGTCATATTAATCTAGTTAACGACGATTTCAGTTCTAAGATCAGTGAGTACTCCACCTAGCGTAGATTTTTATAGACTTACGATGTAATTTATATTACCATATGACAATCGGTGACGTATTACGGCACTGATAACAGACAACTCTGTACAAATGTGTGTAGTTCATGGTTTTATCACCTGACTACAATGGTTTTATATTCCGCCTAACATGATGCCGTGAATACTATTTTGCGAGTGCATGACACTTTGTTATAAGTCTGTTGTTATTGTTGACATTTTCATCCTGTAACAGATTCGTGACACTGTAGGCCTATAATATTTCCTATGCAGTTTTTTATTAGGTATATACGAGGCGGCTGACGGTCAGACGACTGAAAATTAATCCATAAATAAAGTTTTCTACCAGCAGATCAAGACGGTAGTAAGACATTTCTCAAAAAACATACCAACTTGTAAATATGTAAATGCTTGTAACCAGATACACAGTGCGTAGAACGACAGTGACATACAGTAGAAGTGAAAGAAAGGATATAGAAATAAAACTGTAAATATAATGTCGGAAATAGCTGTTTGCTACGGTTGTTGCAGGTTTGTCGTTTTCTACGAGAAAATTGCCTTCTCCTCGTCGTTGGGCCCTAATGCGTATGTTGTTGTAGTATGCTGTCGCTCTTCAATGCTTACCGGTCGGTGGCCACCACTTCACGACTTCTTACACTCAGCGCAGCTCACTTACTTGCGTGTTCTGTAAACTTGCATTCGGCGACCGACGCCGTCTCCAAGATACAGAAAAGTTCAACGCACAGCCGCTTTTCCGCTGGTCATTGGCGCCACTATCAGTTGATAATAAAACACAACCAATCACGAACCTCTGTTTATTACCAATTACATGTAATGATACACTACTGGCCATTAAAATTGCTACACCAAGAAGAAATGCAGATGACAAACGGGTATTCATTGGACAAATATATTATATTAGAACTGACATGTGATTACATTTGCACGCAATTTGTGCCCATAGATCCTGAGAAATCAGTAACCAGAACAACCACATCTGGCTGTAATAACGGCCTTCACACGCCTGGGCATTGAGTCAAACACAGCTTGGATGGTGTGTACAGGTACAGCTGCCCATGCAGCTTCAACACGATACCACAGTTCATCAAGAGTAGTGACTTGCGTATTGTGACGAGACAGTAGCTCGGCCATCATTGAGCAGACGTTTTCAATTGGTGAGAGATCTGGAGAATGTGCTGGCCAGGGCAGCAGTCGAACATTTTCTGTATCCAGAAAGGCCCGTACAGGACCTGCAACATGCGGTCGTGCAATATCCTGCTGAAATGTAGGGTTTCGCAGAGATCAAATGAAGGGTAGAGCCACGGGTCGTAACACATGTGAAATGGAACGTCCACTGGTCAAAGTGCCGTCAATGCCAAGAAGAGGTGACCCAGACGTGTAACAAATAGCACCCCATACCATCACGCCGGGTGATACGCCAGTATGACGATGACGAATACACGCTTCCAATGTGCGTTCACCGCGACTTCGCCAAACACGGATGCGACCATCATGATGCTGTAAACAGAACCTGAATTCATCCAAAAAAATGACGTTTTGCCACTCGTGCACCCAGGTTCGTCGTTGAGTACACCATCGCAGACGCTCCTGCCTGTGACGCATCGTCAAGGGTAACCGCAGCCACGGTCTCCGAGCTGATAGTCCATGCTGCTGCAAACGTCGTCGAACTGTTCGTGCAGATGGTTGTTGTCTTGCAAACGACGCCATCTGTTGACTCAGGGATCGAGACGTGGCTGCACGATCCGTTACAGCCATGCGGATAAGATGCCTGTCATCTCGACTGCTAGTGATACGAGGCTGTTGGAATCCAGCACGGCGTTCCGTACTACCCTCCTGAACCCACGATTCCATATTCTGCTAACAGTCATTGGATCTCGACCAACGCGAGCAGCAATGTCGCGATACGACAAACCGCAATCGCGATGAGAATGAGATTTTCACTCTGCAGCGGAGTGTGCGCTGATATGAAACTTCCTGGCAGATTAAAACTGTGTGCCCGACCGAGACTCGAAAGGCAAAGGTCCCGAGTTCGAGTCTCGGTCGGGCACACAGTTTTAATCTGCCAGGAAGTTTCGCAATCGCGATGGGCTACATTCCGACCTTTATCAAAGTCGGAAACGTGATGGTACGCATTTCTCCTCCTTACGCGAGGCATCACAGCAACGTTCCATCAGGCACCGCCGGTCAACTGCTGTTTGTGTATGAGAAATCGGTTGGAAACTTTCCTCATGTCAGCACGTTGTAGGTGTCGCCACCGGCGCGAACCTTGTGTGATTGCTCTGAAAAGCTAATCATTTACATATCACAGCATCTTCTTCCTGTCGGTTAAATTTCGTGTCTGTAGCACGTCATCTTCGTGGTTTAGCAATTTTAGTGGCCAGTAGTGTATTTGTATACTTATAGTGTGCTTACTACTCATTCAAGGTTTAATTGTCAGATTTAGTGCTTATGTTAAAAAATTCGTGTGGTCTTGTAGGATTCAGTGATTACTTTCGCTCCTATTGTGCTTACTTTTACTAAGGTTTCTACGAACACTCGCGCTGCCACTTTTGATATAGGCGTGATAAATGGTCTTCAAGTTATTGATATGTTGGTTGACATTTGTGTCATACAACATTATGCAAATGTAAAGATGGTGGTATTATCAAAAAACGGCAGTGCATTTGCGGAACTGTCATACAGTCTCATGTGATTAACTTGAAAAGGTTTCCGACGTGATTATGTCCGCATGACGGCAATTAACAGACTTTAATCGTGAAACTGGTAGATAGACGCATGGGACATTCCAGTTCGGAAATCGTTAGGGAACTCAATATTCCGAGATCCACTGTGCCCAGATAGTGTCGAGAATACCAAATTTCAGGCAGTACCACTCACCACGAACAAGACAGTGGCCGACGGCTTTGAGTTAACGAGTGAGAACAGTGGCGTTTGCGTACAGTTGTCAGTTCCAACAGACAAGCAACACTGCGTGAGATAGCCGCTGACATCAATGTGAGACGTACGACGAACTTATCCGTTAGGACAGTGCGGCGAAATCTGCCGTTAATGGGCTGAGGCAGCAGACGACCGACACGAGTGTCTTTGCTAACATCATGATACCACCTGCAGAACTTCGCCTGGCACGTGACCATATCGGTTGAATCCTAGACGACTGGAAAACGGTGGCCCAGTCAGAGGAGCCCCGATTTCAATTGGTAAGAGCTGATAGTAGGGTTAGAGTGTGGTGCAGACCAAAAAAATGGCTCTGATCACTATGGGACTTAACATCTGAGGTCAACAGTCCCCTAGAACTTAGAACTACTTAAACCTAACCAACCTAAGGACATCACACATAACCATGCCCGACGCAGGACTCGAACCTGCGACCGTAGCGGTCGCGCGGGTCCAGACTGTAGCGCCTAGATCCACTCGACCACACTGGCCGGCTGGTGCAGACCCAAAGAAGCTATGACCCAAGTTGTCAACAAGGCACTATACAAACTGCTGGTGGCTACACGATGTAGTGGGCTCTGCTTGTATAGAATGGAATAGGTTCTCTGGTCCAGCCGACCTGATCAGAGGAAATGGTTATGTTCGGCTACCTGAAAACCGTTTGCAACCGTTTATGGACTTCCTGTTCCCAAACAACGATGGAATGTTTATGGATGACAATGCGCCACGTCATCAGGCCACAACTGATCGCGATTTGTTTGAAGAAGATTCTGAACAAGTCGAGTGAACGATTTGCCCACTCAGATCGCTTGACACGGATGTCATCGAATATTTGTGTGACATAATCGGGAGGTCAGATCTGGTACCGGCAACACTTTCGCAATTATGGACGGTTGCAGTGGCAGTATGACCCAATATTTCTGCATGGGAGGTGTCCCTTGACTTTTGTCACCTTACTGTATATTAAGCGCGAGTTGCGATTTGACCGTCTACTGCTTGCTACTCATTGCATATATTATGTGTTCTTCCGCAATTATTTGTTTTAAGAAATCTGTTTACTTTTCCGTTGTTTAGTTTCTGTGCATTTATTTTCAACGAAGAGATTAAAAACTTGATTTTTTGACGCCATTTCTCACTCGTCGAGCATGGCGTACATCGCGGAAAATCAGCCGATCGTTTTATTCTTGTTTTAAGTGAGATCGAAGAGTAGCACTGCAATACAAACACTTCACCAAGAGTTACCAATGTGGCGGATGCTAGCTTCACTCTTTTGGCCTAAGGGCGTCTCTCTACGTTCTAATTTAACTGGTTTTTAACTTACTTGTTTTATATATGAGAAATGGTCTAGTGAACACCGAACACCTAGCGCAACAGGACCGTGGAATGGTTCCATTCAAAAGTAATCACCATACATGTTAAGACATGTGTCCCACTAGGATCAATTACTGTTTCACAGTACGCAGTCAGCCGCTGACGGATCCACAACCGCACCTACATTTCCACTCCCTCGTCAGACTGAAACCATCGTGTACTCGCCTCTTTCATCACGTCACTAATGGTGTGGAAATGACGCAGTGAAATATGCGGGCTGTGCGGAGGATGTTGCAGTCTTTCCCAGCCAAACCGCTGATGAGTAGCTGTCATCCGACTGCCAGCGTGGGTTCGGCTGTTACTGCGGAACTGAATGATTCCGGCCGACAGCCTTCCGAGAACCCTTGGACGAACGAAAAAGCCAACAGCGGAAACATTCCACACCTGCCCCGCCAAACGAAGCCAAGACCGTTCACACAAGTTCCAGTAAGGTCATGAAGACCTTCTTCTTCGAGTACAGGGGCTTCAGCTCGTCCAGTCCTCGACCGTGGAACCACTAGCAGGGCTCAGCACTATGGAGACACTTTGCAGAGACTGCGACGCTCTATAAACTCAAAACGGTGAGGTTGTTTCACTGTAACACCCTCCCCCACACTGCCATTCGGACGAAGGCTACGATTCAACGATTTGGTTGTGAAACGTTTCCAACATAGTCTGTACAGCCCGGGTGTTTCAACGTCTAATTTTCACATCTTTGGAAACCAAAAGAAAGACGTTACTGGACAATTGATTTCACTGTCAGTGCAAGAGCGTCAGCGGCCGACCGCGTTCTATGAAACGGGAACTGATCTTTTCATCTCTCAGTCGGATGAATGTCTTAATGCGTTTTGTGATTAACTTTGAAGGGAACAGTTCCAAGGTCCAGTCGTGACGGGTATTCGGTTTTCTTTTTACTGCCCGTCGTATGTATTCTATTGACGTTTCTCTGTAGTACACTATAATGTGATCCTTATTTGTCGTCGGCTTACCTACGATCTGAGCCAGATTTAAACTTCTGGAGATAACAGAATAAACTACTAAAATCGGCGAAGTGTATGTAACAAAATTTTTGTGGAATTCATGACTGATTTTTATATTTGTTGAAAGAGTAGGGGGAAACTCTGTAATGAGAACGTAGCGACCGCTGTATAAGAATTTGACATGTACTTGAACACTAAACAATACAAAAACCTACACAAAACAGGAATGAGATTACTTTTGAACTACTCCGCTGCTATGGAGAGCTATATGTAGAGTAACCTGCTGTGACATGCGAGATCGTTCACGCGGTAATTTGTCGAGAAATCCTGAGCTGAAGAATTATAACTGGAGCCTGCTCCAAAGTAGCGCAGTCCTTTCGCATCAAAACTACATACCCGAATAAAAGATCCGTCGTTGGAGATAAAGTAAATAAAAATACAGCAGGATAGGAATTTGAATAGCTTTAAGCAAATTTCCCCGTCTAGCTAAACAAAGGGAAGCAGAGTAAGAACAAGAAATTTGTAGATTTAGAAAAGAAATCTGAATAAATGGAGCTGCAAGTTCTGTTTCATCCCGGATTTCGGCTGAGTTTTCGTTCTTTTTTCCAGAGACGTACGGCACAACGCAGAAGATCTCAGAATGATGAGGATGCGCGTACGAATGGTTCCGCAATAAATTTCCAGGAGGGAGGCCGCCGGAATCCAGCGGGCGCAGCGCGCCTGGTCAGCGGGAGGCGCAGCGGCCGCCATTTGCATACAGATGGCGCGCTCGGCGCCATGCTGCGCCGCCGCGGGGATCCCCCGGCCTCCTCCGGAGAAACCAACCCAGGTGGCCGCGCGGCCCGACAAATTGAATTATGCCCGCGCGGTCTTCGAACCACGAGGCGCCCGCCGCGCCTCTACTCCCGCCTGCCCGCGCGGGCCGGGTTCATTTGCATGACTGCGAGAAAGTCGTTATGTCTTCTAGGTCAGTCACTCGGCCCGTTCCCAGATCACACGGCCTTGCGAGAGCTGTCTCTGGTCGTAGCATTCTGATACTCGTTCTTGTTGCCAGCTGTCTGTAATAACATGAAGAAGAATTGAATATTTCCTGAGGAAGCTGAATTTGGTTTCAGAATAAATAATGAATAATGTTAACAGAAAAGCAATTCTCAGCTTGCACCTAATACCCGATTAAAAAAAAAAAGGTTATCATTGTTACACACATTTCCAGCAACATGACTTGGGATATTGAATGTCATATCAGTAATGCGGTGAAGTCTAAGACTGAAATAAAGAACTTCATCTCCACTGAGAAGTATCTTCACTGAAACTTACGAAGCTTATGTCCTACACTACTCAGAAAAATTAACAGTGTAACAATTAATAATCTAGAATTAACTCTCTCTTCTCTTTTTTCGTTTCACTTTCTTTGGGGAACGCTGGATCAATCATTTCTTTGTGCGTTGTTCTTTTCTTAGGGCCCAGCATTTCTTCATTCTTTCTGATCTTCTTTTCCTCCCTTCTTGCGAGATGAAGGGTGTGGACTTACGTGTAGATTTATCTCCGAACCTTATGTTTTCATCTTGAGTAATTAATTTAGCTGTTCGATCAGTAAGTGAATTTTCTGACATCTTTAATTGTATTAGGTCTTTCTCAGTTTCTTTAAACCAGTTGGCCGCGCGGCATTAGCCGAGCAGTCTCGGGCGCTGCAGTCATGGACTGTGCGGCTGGTATCGGCGGAGGTTCGAGTCCTCCCTCGGGCATGGGTGGGTGTGTTTGTCATTAGGATAATTTAGGTTAAGTAGTGTGTAAGCTTAGGGACTGATGACCTTTGCAGTTAAGTCCCATAAAAAAAACCAGTTGGGTTTCGTTTTGCGGTTACGGAAAAAGTCAAAGATTTGTTTAGTCAATCTGTTGAAATTCATTCTGAGAAGATGACCATAAAAATTTATTCTCCTTTTTCTCATAGTATCTGAAAGTTTTTCAGTAGAGAGTTTCATTTTTAATGTATATAATGTTATTATCTTGAAATTTTAGCCCTACGTTTTTTCTTAAAATTTTCCTTTCCTTTAGCTCAACTTTCTCCATTTGGCCTTTGAAATTCATGTTTAGTGTTTCTGCTGCATACAGTGCTTCTGGCTTAATCACTGTCTTGTAATGTGTAATTCTGGACCCCCATGAAAGGGATTTTTAGTTGTGTGTATTTTTTGTTAGTTGGAGGGCCAATTCAAGTTTATTTTCTCTGGATTCCATTGCTTTGCTTTCCCCAACATTCCAGTTAATCCATTCTCCGAGATATTTGAATTCTTTTACTGTTTCAATCTTCTGTTCTTGAACTTTGAGGTATTTACATGAGTGCTTGATGTTTGTCAATATCTTAGTTTCTTTCAAAGGAAATGTGAAGACCTATTTTAGCATCTTGTTTCTTCAGTTCAAGGATTTTCTCCCGTGCTTCTCCCATTGTTTCAGCAAACAGGCCCATATCATCTGCAAAAGCAATGCAATTTGCTGTAAGGTTCTTCTTTTTGCAACCCAGTCTTATACCACTCTTAATATTGAAACACGTATGTTAAGTAGCAGCGATGGCGAGGCATGACAGAATCTCTGACCAGAGAGTTATTTATCGTTGCTAGTCTGCGCTTGACCGCGCGAAAGTTGAGTTGCATGTAGGGAGTCGGCAGTTGCAGTTGCGGTCGAGTTGCGAGAGAGTTCAGTTGTACGTAGCAAGTCGCGAGAGCATGTAGTACCGCGCGAGAGATAGTCGGAGTTGTGCGTGAGGAGTCGGCGGGCGTCGACATGGGGCTCTGGTCAAGATTCGGGACGAGGTATATTTTTTAAATAAGGTAATGAAGCAGCATTGCGCTCATCTGATAATGTAATGTATCTTAACTGTAATTAATTTGTTCAAGAATCGCCCCAATAATAATTTTGTTTTCAAAGCAATTTTTTAAGAAAAACAATCATTTGAATTGAAAGAAAGTTTCCCATGCATTTCCTTAAAGAAAAGTTTCACTTAAATTCAAAGTTGCACAGGGCCTAAGATCGACATTTCGGTCTATTTGCGTTTTCATTGTCACTGAGATTTCATTATCATTGAATTGTCTTACATTTTGTGGGGAGCTTACACATGGCTGAGATTGCTATTTTTCATTTATTGTCATTGTCATTAAATTCCATTGCTGGGAGGTTACACTTGGCTCTATTCCCATTAACATTTAATTATTGTCTTTTCTAAATTCTGCGGGGAAGTTAAAATATTGTCTTTTCAAATTTCTCTGGGGAGGTTACAATATTTGTCTTCCATTCCTTGACTACTTTCTCAAGCGCACAATTGAACAGCAACGGTGAGAGCCTATCCCCCTGTCGCACTCCCGTTTTTATTTCAAAGGGTTCCGATCATTCGCCCATAAATTTAACTTTCGAAAATGTTATTTGTAAGGGTCGCTTTTATAATATTAGTTGTTTTCTTATCCAAACCCATTTCTTCCACGACTGATAATAGAGATTTTCTATCAATCGAATCATATGCTTTTTTGAAATCAATGAAGGAGATTACGTATGTCTTTGCCCTTGATTTTTGGTATGTCATAATGTTTTTGAAGTTTAGTATTTGTTGCGAACATGATCTACCCTTTCTAAAACCTCTCTGGTATTCCCCGATTTGCGGGTCCAATTGCGGCTCTGCCCTGTTCAAAAGGACTTTAGAAAGAATCTTGTATGCTATATCCAGCAGTGATATTCCTCTGTAATAGTTGGGGTCTGTCTTCAATCCTTTCTTGTGGATAGGTGGATGAGAGCTGTTCTCCATTCTCTGTCGATCTCTTATTCTTTCCAGTTTTTATCGAAAACACACTTAAGGGATGTAATTGCATTTTTGTCAGCCTTTTTCTATAGTTCGGCCACTATTTGGTTTTCTCCGGACTCCTTGTTTCTGAAATGACCTTCTGTAGTTCTTCAGTCGTCAGTGGTTCTGTATCCGGCTTATCACGGTTATTTGGGATGGATTAAAATTTTTCAAGGATGGGTTCACAATTCAAAAGTTTCTCAAAGTAGACTGTTAGTATTTTGCAATTTTCCGTGTTATTGTGAGCGATGGTCCCTTTACATCTCGAAATTGGACTGTAACTGTAACTATAATAGAATAACTCTTTAATATAATCAATCAGTCGTACTATTAAATCGTTTCACTATATAGCACTTGTACGAATTGTATACTTTTAACTTCGTTTAACACACCGAACTGAACGATCTCCCCTCGGGCATGGATGTGTGTGATGTCCTTGGGTTAGTTAGGTTTAATTAGTTCTAAGGCGACTGATGACCTCAGAAGTTAAGTCGCATAGTGCTCAGAGCCATTTGAACCATTTTTGAACGATCTCCAAGGCGTCCATATAATGCGACTGATGTAATGTAAAAACGAAATTAAGTGTCTTCATCGTGTTCTTGTACGTAGGATTTCGTGCATCTGACACAAATGGTGATTGAAGTACAAATGCATACAATATGTCTGCAAAAGCTGGATCAAGTGAGAGTAACAAAAAAACTGAATATCAAGAAATACCAGCTTGAAATAAATAAGTAATCTGATCAAAAGTGTCCGGACCCTTATTACGGAACGTTAGTATGCGATGTATCCACCTTCGGCTTTAAGACGGCTTGAAATCAGCTGTCGACACCTTCAGTAAGGTGTCTGTACGCAGGAGTAGGCTCCGCGGCCGTTGTCGCAGTCAACAAAATTCTTATGCGACCACATCATCAATGCGTAAGATTCTGCAATATTTTGGTCACTGTTGCGAATAACCTTTCACAGGGTGTTTTCGCTAAAAACACGGTCGTCTCCGAAGTGTTCCTCTGTGCTACACAAAGCTGCAAAAACACAAACCAGTCCCTGAACCTCAGCGTACACAGAAATCCGACAAACACGGACACTGTAAATAATAAATCTTCCACACACCCAAGCTCACTTAAAAAGCTGCTTTCAGATCCATCTTAGAGCACAGGAATTCCCACTTATTGCTGCTGCCTATGAGACAGAGATAAATACTACCAAATGCATTGCACACAGCAATGGCTATCATGAATATGAAATATGTGCACTTTCACAACAGAAAACTAAAAACAAAAGCAGACAAAAGTAACATGGCTATTCCCACAGCATACAAAGACATAATTATACAAAGATACCATATTTAGGAGTCATCTCAGACAAAAGGGCCAAGCTGATTAAAACCACAGATATAAAGATCAGGTTTGCCGCCACCAACAAGAAAGAAACTGGTCCATGACCTACAGAAAAACTGAGAAAATCAGGTATTTATAAAATTACATGACGTTCTTGCAACAAATACTACTTTAGACAAACAGGTAGAAATATTAAAACCTGTTTCCAAGAACACATTGACTGTTTCAGACTGGAGAAAACTAGTAAGTCAGCTACAGAAAAGCATATAAATGAAACAGGAGACGGTGTTGAATAGATAGCAACCTCGAAGTAGTGAATACTTGGGAAAAGAGCTGGAAAATGGACGTATTGGAAGAAATGGAAATATTCATCCATAGCCATAATTCGAAAACGAGATCCAAAATGAAATAACAGAGTTAAAAATTTACATTTCTTTACGAATTTCAGTTCAGTACTCTTAAAATATTTAGTAAATGACATTAAGATTATATATGATTATATATCCCAGAAATATATTTGTAATTCTTAAAATGAAAACTTTTTATACTGTCATTTGTGTTATAAACTTGTCACAGTCGCTCATTTTGTAATATGTTAGTCAACCAACATCAGTGATACGACAGCAAGACATGCAGGAAACGTTGCTACTGGCAACACCGGAGTCGACTTATCGACGGTCAAATCGATAGTGCTCTGTTGAGTTGTTTACAAGCTGCGACATTGTCGCGAACAAAGCAGTGACCCGTATATACAATAAGTTTCCTTTAATTTACGTCTATGGTCACAAACCTTTTGTTAACAGATTACCGGTTTGGGTCTATAATTACCTTAATCAGATCTGCTACTGAAAACACGACTCGTGCATATGATGTTATTTATATATAATTGCCGGCCGAAGTGGCCGAGCGGTTCTAGGCGCTACAGTCTGGAACCGCGCGACCGCGACAGTCGCAGGTTCGAATCCTGCCTCGAGCATGGATGTGTGTGATGTCCTTAGGTTGGTTAGGTTTAAATAGTTCTAAGTTCTAGGGGACTGATGACCTCAGAAGTTAAGTCCCATAGTGCTCAGAGCCATTTGAACCATATATATTTGACGATGCTGGTGCTGATTTTGCATTTAACATATGACAATGCCACTATGGTTGCAGTACATTAGGGCTTTGCTTTTTATAAAACAGATCTAATGATGGTAATCAGTTAACAAGTTTGTGACCGTAGACGTAAATTAAAGGAAACCTATTGATTTGCTTTGTGTTATGGTTCTTTTAAAAAGTCACCCTTGTGTAATTTGTGAAGAATGGTGAAGAGCTCCAAGATAGGCATGGAAATAGCGGTTCCTTAGCACAGAAGGAGACTTCCACAAGGCAAGAACGAAGTGAGTGATCGTTTTACAAAAATTTTCTTATTAACAGCAGACCAATACACAAAGTGACACAGCCTCTTACTACGTAATCTTTCTCACTCCACAGGATAATCACAGTAGTCATCTGTAGATACGTTAATATCTATGTACACTAATGATAAATGTTTGTGTAATGCCACGATAGACTGATGGTGAGGTATCGCCTCGAAACATGTCACTAAATAAGTAATTTTGTAGTCATCAAATATTGTGAATATCGGTTAATCTTCGAGCAGGCACGCCGTTTCTTTTTTTTGTTTTTTTTTGTTTCTCTTCTTAAGGAATCAGTCATATATTAAATATTTGTTTTTATACAACGCATTACAAATAGATATCCTTTACTGCTCGTTGTGACCCTCAGGATATCCGTACGTGTTCCGTCTGACTTACAAAGTTCTTTTACATTTACAAGTTGACATTTTTCTATACCTGTCACAAATAAAATGCCGAATAGTACCATAACTTCAAGTCTACCAGTAATATTACAGTGCCTTGTACGTTTGTACCTCGTTCCAAAGTTATCAGTATATTTGTCAGTATGGGATACTACCATAGCTATCATATCAGCTCGAAAAACCCGTTCATTTTATCAGAAATATTGTTTGAATAGCTTTTGCGACCGCACGAAACCGTTGTAATAACTTTTTGCTTGGTTTTTTAATTTAGAGTATTTCACTCAATTTTGAAACTTTCTCTTTTGCTAAATAAAAAGCCTCAGTCTCTGAACTTTTTCTCTACCTCACTCCCACTTTCAACTTCCTGTTCGAAGTTAGTGGGTAAAAATGGAAACAGCACACACATTCAAAATTGTCAGAAAGAATGAAGAAAAATACAAAAGGGTACGCGATATACGTAGTGTGCCACAACCGTTTTCCTTCCGAAACTAAGTGATACCGAGGGATCTGAGCGGAGGAGGCAGGCTAGAGGCAAGGGGAGTGGAGGAGGGTCAGGTAAACGTACATTTAGAGCTGCCACGAGACAGGGCTCTGTGTTACGCTACTGCACTACGAAATGCCGCGACGGGATACTCAGTACCCCAGCGCGCCCGCTCGGAGGTCGATATAACTGTTGCCACATATATATGTTGCTATACATGTTGACAGGTAACGTTCTCTGTTAGCCAAACCCAGTCCCTTTAATTGGATTGCCACAGGTTACTTTCTCATTTCAAATCAATCTTTCCCATTCAACCACCGCCCAAAAGCGTCGCTCTTTACACCATCTCGAGCGTTGCTTAGCAATGATTACAGAAATCTGTCGCTTATGAGAAACTGCACCCTTTCCTTTTAATTCACTGTGCACAGTCTTCTAGCTATCTTGACCGCTGGTAGAACTCTGGAACTGACGAGTTGTCCCTTCCGCTGATTTAATGCGCTTTTTTACAATCACCCTCCCCAATGCTCGACTGTCCATGTCGATTTCCGTTTCCACTTCAAAATCACATCACCAATAATACAATTGCGCAGGTTTCAAAACGGCTAGAACGTCTCTGATTGATTTGCTACTCAAGTGGCAAGTGGCGTCCAATGACTAGTCCATGTTCTAAATCACTGAGATCTCTTGACCGACCGATTCTGCTTTTACTGCTTCTTTACTGACAGCATAATACATTACTGGGCATTAAAATTGCTACACCAATAAGAAATACAGATGATAAACGGGTATTCATTGGACAAATATATTACACTGGAACCGACATCTGATTACATTTCCACCGTCGATGATTCATTACCATACACAGTTGTGCATCAAACATACATTATCAGAATATTTTTCCTCAAATTAAGACCTATATTTGATATTACACTACTGGCCATTAAAACTGATACAAAAAGAAGGAATTCAGATGATAAACGGGTATTCATTGGACAAATATATTATACTAGAACTGACATGTGATTACATTTTCACGCAATTTGGGTGCATAGATCCTGAGAAATCAGTACCCATAACAACCACCTCTAGCCGTAATAACGGCCTTGATACGCCTGGGCATTGTGTTAAACAGAGCTTGGATGGCGTGTACAGGTACAGCTACCCATGCAGCTTCAACACGATACCACAATTCATCAAGAGTAGTGACTGGCGTAATGTGACGAGCCAGTTGCTCGGCCACCATTGACCAGACGTTTTCGTTTGCTGAGAGATCTGGAGAATTCGGTCGTGCATTATCCTGTTGAAATGTAGGGTTTCGCAAGGATCGAATGAAGGGTACAGCCACGGGTCGTAACACATCTGAAATGTAGCGTCCACTGTTCAAAGTGCCGTTAATGTGAACAAAAGGTGACAGAGACGTGTAACCAATAGCACTCCATACCATCACGCCGGGTGATACGAAAGTATGGCGATGAGGAATACACGTTTCCAATGTGCGTTCACCGTGGTGTCGCCAAACACTGATGCGACCAGCATGATGCTGTAAACAGGACCCGGATTCATCGTAAAAAATGACGTATTGCAATTCGTGCACCCAGGTTCGTCGTTGAGTACACCATTTGCAGGCGCTCGTGTCTGTGATGCAGCGTCAAGGGTAACGGCAGCCATGGTCTCCGAGCTGATAGTCCATGCTGCTGCAAACGTCGTCGAACTGTTCGTGCAGATGGTTGTTGTCTTGCAAACGTCCCCATCTGTTGACTCCGGGATCGAAATGTGGCTGCACGATCCGTTACAGCCATGCGGATAAGATGCCTGTCACCTCGACTGCTAGTGATACGAGGCCGTTGGGATCCAGCACGGCGTTCCGTATTACCCTCCTGAACCCACCGATTTCATATTCTGCTAACAGTCACTGGATCTCGACCAACGCGAGCAGCAATGTCGCGATACGATAAACCGCAATCACGATAGGCTACAATCCGACCTTTGTCAAAGTCGGAAACGTGATGGTACGCATTTCTCGTCCTTACACGAGGCATCACAACAACGTTTCACCAGGCAACGCCGGTCAACTGCTGGTTGTGTATGAGAAATCGGTTGGAAACTTTCCTCATGTCAGCACGTTGTAGGTGTCGCCACCGGCGCCAACCTTGTGTGAATACTCTGAAAAGCTAATCATTTGCATATCACAGCATCTTCTCGCTGTCGGTTAAATTTCGCGTTTGTAGCACTTCATCTTCGTGGTGTAGCAATTTTAATGGCCAGTAGTGTATTTCCGGACTCCTGTCATAGTGGCTGATCCGCTAGTCGTCACATCTAGTGGCCAGTTCTGTATAATATAGAGGTGTCCGGATACTTTTGATCAGATACTGTATGTTGCAAAGTAGGGTTGAAAATCATCGCCTGAGCTGTTTTAACGTTAACGTTGAAGAAACGTGGAGGAAGAGAAAAAGAATTCTGGATGAAAAACTAAAGTACGAGATGGACACAGATTTATAGTTGAAATGATTTAAATGGCTCTTAGCACTATGAGACTTAACACCTGAGGTCATCAGTCCCTTAGACTTGAAAATACTTAAACGTAACTATCCTATGGATATCAGACACACCCATGCCCGAGGCAGGATTCGAACCGGCGGGCGCAGCAGCTGTGTGGTTCCGGACTGAAGAGCCTAGAACCGCTCGGCCACAGCGGCCGGCTTTTCATAGTTCGAAGGAAAGAAGCCATAGATGATCTGTTGCATTGAAGGGACAGTAATGTGGCACAGAATATTGTCTGAGGATAAAGAAATCGAAAATGAAAGTGGGTTTCGTAGTCGTAAGTCGAAAAGTGACTTCTGTTGCATCCATACGTCGGAACTGGGGATGATACAGTTGCACAGGTAAATAAATGTAAAATTTTACTCTCTATCAATAATGTTAAGCGGTAAGTTTGAAAAAAAAAAAACGAAGATCTTCTTAAATAATATGCCTATGCTGATATGCTGATATCAGATATTGATACACAATGAAGAGTTAAGTTAGTGGTGATGTATATCTGGAGCATAACATCGTTGAGAAGTGAATCATGGACAGTGGTGATTTTCAAGGAAGGGAAACCTGAAATCATTCGAAAGTTGATGGAATTAAAGATCAGTCACTAAAAGTGGGAGTATATAAAAGACGAGGTGATGAAGAAAGCCTACTAAAAACAGATTAGCGAAACATCAGCTACGGAACCAGGAACAGTTAACTTAGCTCTGCCAGAAATAGCAGAGTGGAGAAGCTGTACAAAAGAGATTACAGGGTATGTTGGTTGCAGTGTTTATGTAACTATGTAGGCAGAAGCACAAGACTGTGGAAAAACGGAGGACGGCATGTAACTAGTCACAACACAGATAGCGGTAAAAATGAAAGCAATAAAAAACTGTTTGGATGCATTTTCTGTCAGAGTTCTGTCTTTCTCTCATGTAAAAAGTTCCCTAGTATATTTCTTTTTGTATTTATGCCTGGTTCAGTAATGTGTCAAACACTTCAACAGATGTCTGGGGTATACTGAGAGATCGGTGCTTTTTAGCTATCAAAGGAGTCTTGGTAACTGCGCTGTGTTGAGAATAAGCAAAGGAAAACGTGTGTCCACAACGACGGAGCTAATTGGTGAGTAGACATTGGCATCTAGAGCCAGTGGGAGACATCTTTTACGGAACAGATGCCCTGGAGTAGGGAACGTTTGCTTCTACCTACCAAATGAGTATGTAGAAAGGTATTTTGAAACTACGGTGCTTAAAGTGTAGAAATATTGAGGTATAGATATGGAGGACAGCGAGAGTTACCGGTATATGCGAATACGGCGTGCAAACTAACGCAACCTGGCTATCTAGTTCAGTAGGGACTCACTTCCCTGACGTGTGAGTATAAAGAGCGGTCAGATATAGTACGAAAAGCTTGTAAGGATGTTGCAGGGGAGGCTGTACTGAGAAATAACTGTTACGAGGGAAATTCGATATGTTGCGAACTTTTCCGTGTTATTTAGCATTAAAGTTAGCCAGCCAGGTCGTCGCGCATGCGAATTCAAGCAGCCTGCCAGAGACAGTGTCGCCAGACGTTTTCTTCGTTTGGTTTCCTAAAACCGAACATGCGTAGCTTTTACTCACTTAGCTTAAATTCATCGCTTCCGAGGAAGCAATTTGGGATTAGCGTCTGAACAAGTGGTAACTTACGGACTCACAAATATTTGTGCACTACCGCGTTTTAGAGCGTGTAAGTGTTTGAATTTGTGCGCGCAACTATCTGATTGGCTAACTTCAGTGCTCAATAGCTCGGAGTCGGCGAAAGTATCGAATTGTTTTTCTGAACAATTATTTCTCAGCACAATCTCTCCGGCAACAGGATTACAAGTTTTTCAGAATGTTTCTGATCACTCTGCATAAGCTCACACACTCGCTTATTTACCACTGTAGCAGCTTCGTCATTCACGCCCCACACGGGTTCCGCTTCGAAAGCATTGCATTCTACTCATCGACTATGTAATACGAACCAACACGAGTGTAAAATAGACAGACGAGCCAAAATAGCTTAACAGCGTGTTGCTCCACGTTTGGAAATCAATACACCCGCGATCCAGCCTGACATGCATTCGATTAGTCGTTGGTAGGTTTCCAGAGGCATGTGACACGAGACATACGGGCACAGGTCACGCAGTTCCGGTATATTACGTGTCAGGGATTTGAGGTCGCGGAGCTGCTGCCCGCTACTGTCACAGACGTCTTTCTTCGGATTCAGATCAGCAGAGTTTGGTGACCATGACCCAGCTTGAGTTGACTACCAGTATTGTGTCGTTGTGACACGATTTTCCTACTGGAAGATGCGCACGTCGGGGAACGCAACACGTATGAGTGATGCAGATTCGCGGAAACGTTCACGAAGTTCACGGCTGTCATGGTGCCTTCGATTATTTCCACTGGTCCCATTGAAGCCCATGCGAATGTGCACTGTAGCATAAGACTGCCCCCAAGAGCCCTGCATCCATTATGCTACGTAGCCTATGCTTTGGGCAGCTTGCATATTCGGTCACAACTATCAACCTGTTGTAAGAAGAAACTTGAGCCATCCTACCTGGCAACATGTTTCTTCCAATGATCTACGGTCCAGTCTCGATGACCCCGTTCCCACTCCAATCATATCAGTCATTGTCGTTAAGTCATCGCGGGAGGAAGTAGGGTTCGTCTACTGAGGAGATGTTGACCAATATTTTCTGAAACATGTGTTCCGCAACATAGATGCCTGCACCAGCACTGTAATCTACCGGTAGATGTGACACAGATAGTCCACTTCTACATCTATAAACACTCATGCTCGTAAATTACGGATAATTGCAGAATGTGGTGCCACACAATGTGGCATTACACAAAACTGGCACTAATAGCATAGGCACATAGGGAACACACATGAAACAGATCTATAACTCCACGGTATTGCTGTTAAGTTGAGAAAACCGTCCTGAAAGGCAAGTGCTACAAAACGGTACTGTTTCTTGCGCATGTACCCCGACATCAATACGGGATATGATCACCCTGCACACGTACACTGGCCAGACAACGGGTTGGCATACTCTGGATCAGTGGTCGAGCAGCTGCTGGGTCATAGCCTCCCATACTTGGACCAGTGCCTGTCGGAGCACCTGAAGTGTCGTCGACTCAAGGTTAAATATAACTTCGGCTCAGAAAGGGGTAAATTATGCTGCATAAAAGTCTTTGGTCACTTACCTAATAGCATCAAAAGTCTGACAGATAGCCATATAGCATTTAAAAGGAAATTAAAATAATTTCTTAATAGCAACTCCTTCTACTCATTAGATCAATTTTTGGATATCGTAAGTGGGTAATTTCCCAACCCCCACAAAAAAATTTGAGTGTCATGTAATATTTTGTGTAATGTAATATCTTGTACAGACACCTTTTATTAACCTGACACGTTCCACATCATTACGAAGTACTAATCTAATCTCTAATCTAAACGTGCAGCGATGCGTCGACCAAGAGCATCCCAGACGTGCTCGATGGGGTTAGGTCTGGAGAACAGGCAGGTCACTCCATTCGCCTGCTATGTTCTGTTTCAAGATACTCCTCCACGATTGAAGCTCGGTGGGGCAGTGCGTTATCATGCATCAGGAGGAAGGTGGGACCCACCGCATCCCTGAAAAGGCGGACATACTGGTGCAAAATGACGTCCCGATACACCTGACCTGTTACAGTTCCTCTGTCAAAGACATACAGGGGTGTACGTGCACCAATCATATTCCCATTGCACACCATCAAACCACGACCTCCATACAGGTCCCTTTCAAGGACATTAAGGCGTTGGTATCTGGTTCCTGGTTCACGCCAGATGAAAACACGTGAGAATCACTGTTCATACTGTTCCTGGACTTGTCCGTTAACATAAGCGGGGACCACTGTTCCAATGACCATGTATTGTGTTTTTAACACCAGGCTTTACAGGCTCTCCTTTGACCAGGGGTCAATGGAATGCACATTGCAGGTCTCCGGGCGAATAAACTATGTCTGTTCAGTCGTCTATAGACTGTATGTCTGGAGACAACTGATCCGGTGGCTGCGGTAAGGCCCCGAGCAAGGCTACCTGCAGTACGCCGTGGCCGTCTGCGGACACTGATGGTGAAATATCGGTCTTGTGGTGTCGTACACTGTGGACGTCCCGTACTCTAGCGCCTGGACACGTTTCCTGTCTGCTGGAATCGTCGCCATAATCTTGAGATCACACTTTGTGGCGCACGGACGGCCCGTGCTACCACCTGCTGTGTTTGACCAGCCTCCAGTCACCCTAGTATTCCACCCCTCATAACGTCATCAATATGTGTTCTTTGAGCCATTTTCAACACACAGCCACCATTAGAACCTCTGAAACAGTCTGCACAATTACTCGGTGCACCGTACTCTGACATGCACCAACACACCTCTGCGTATGTGGACTGCTGCCAAAGCCACCGTGCGACGACCGCAGGTCAAATGCACAGCATGGTCATACCCCGAGGTGATTTGAGCCCGCAAACCGCCCACAAGAGCGTTGTTTCACCACGTATCAGCATTATCCTTAATTTATGAATATGAGTGTACATACTCCTCAAGCCACCATACGTTGCATGGCGGAGCGTACCTTCTACCACTACCAGCCACTCCCTTTCTCGCTCCACTCTCAAATTCAGAGAGGGAGAAACGAGTATCTGCGTGCTCCTGTCGAGCCCCGATTTCTCTCATCTTCGTGGTGCTTACCAGAAATGTACTTTGGTGGCAGCAGCTTTGTTCTGTAGTCAGCTTCTAATGCCGGTTCTCCAAATTTTCTCAGTAATTTTCTTCGAAAAGAACATCCCCTTCTCTCCGGGAATTTACATTCGAGTTCCCGAAGCATCTCCGTAATACTTCCCTGTTCTTCGAACCAACCGGTTCAAATGGTTGAAATGGCTCTGAGCACTATGGGACTTAACATCTGTGGTCATCAGTCCCCTAGAACTTAGAACTACTTAAACCTAACTAAGCTAAGGACATCACAAACATCCATGCCCGAGGCAGGATTCGAACCTGCGACCGTAGCAGTCGCAGCCAACCGGTAATAGATCTAACAGCTCGCCTGTGGAACTGCTTCAGTGTTTTCCTTCAATCCGACCCGGTGTGTGTTCCAAATGTTCGAACTGTATTCAAGAATGGGTTGCACTATTGTCCTGTGTGTGGTCTGTACAGATCAACTACACTTTCCTAAAATCCCCCCCACAAGAAACCGAAGTCGAGCACTCGCCTTCCCCACTATAATCCTTACGTGCTCGTTCCATTTCATGTCGCTTTGGTACGTTACGCCTGGGTATTTATTCAACGTGACTATATCAAGCGGCACACTACTAACGTTGTATTCGAACATTACGCATTTGTTGTTACTACTCATCTGCATTACCTTAAATTTTTTTACGTTTGGAGCTTGGTGCCATTCATAACACAAACCAGAACCTTGTCTAAGTCATCTTGTCTCTGATGAAGACTCGCCGTCTAGGACAACGTACTAGGTTCTGTCAGTTAAGGAGTCTTCGAGCCACTCACATATCAGCCTGCAATGCAGCATCGTGTCGAATCCTTTTCGCAAACCTAGGAATATCTGTCTGTTAATCAACGTCCGTGCTACGTAGGACATCATGTGTGAAAACTGCAAGCTGAGTTTTGCACGAGCAGTGCTTTCTAAACAGTCCTAATTCGGGGACAGAAGTTTTTCCGTCTCAAGCAAATTTATCACATTCGGAATCAGTATATGTTCTAGAATTCTGCAGCAAACCAGTGTTACAGATATTGGTCTGTAATTTTGCGGGTCGGTTCTTTTACTCTTCTTATATACAGCAGTCACCTCTTTTCCAGTCGCTTGGGACTTTGCGCTGGGCGATAAGTGGAAGCTAATTAAGGGGCTAATGTTGTAGAGTACCCTTCGTAAATCCGAACTGGGCTTCCATCTGCACCTGGCAGCTTACTTGCTTTCAACTCTTTCAGTAGTCTCTCTGCGTCAGGGATGCTTATTGAAATGTTATCCATACGGGAGTCTATGCTATGGTCAAACGTCAATGTGATTGTGCGATTCTGCTGCATGAGCATTTTCTTAAACACTAAATTTAAAACTTCGACTTTCCTTTTGCTGTCTTACACTGCCACACCAGACTTGTCAACTAGTGACTGGATTGAAGCCTTATACCCGCTTAGCGGTTTTACATATAACCAGAACTGTCGCGGCTTAGCGGCAAGATCTTTTACTAGGTTGTGATGGTGGCAGTCGTTGAATGCTTACCTCATTGATCTTTTTACACACACACACGAATTTCTATTAATTTTTTCCTGTTATCATTTGAGCTTTTTCATTTGAATCGAGGGTGGAACAGCCTTTGCTTCCTCAGCATTTTCCGAATTTCATTCTTAAGCCTCGGCTAATGTTTTCCGCCCTTAATCCACTCACACTACATATACTTTCCAGAGCACGATTTACAGTCTGTTTAAGCTTGGCTCGTAGTTCCTCTACATCCATCTAACTGGAACTAAATGATGTGAGCTCATTGACTAAGCGAGATACTAACAAATGCTTATCTACCCTTTCTAGCAGATTTATTAACTTTATTAACCATAGTTCCTATGACGACATCATGGTCGCCAATCCCTGTCTCTATACCGACGCCGTCGATAAGGTCAGGCCTGTATGTTGCTGTATTTCCACTGCGTTGCCAAACTAGCTGCTCAAGACAGTTTTCGGCAAACGTGTTCAAAAGTATCTCGCAAGACTGTCTGTGTGTACCCCCCTGCAGCGAATCCATAGACATCCCACTCTACTCTCGGTTGGTTAAACACGCCTCTAACTCATACTGTATGATCTGAGTACTTCCACGCTACTGACAGTAGACTTTCTTTGAATGACTCCTGAGACGCGACAAAGTAGCAGTACGGAAAAGGAAATGACAATATTGATATGGTAACAGTAAACTGCAGGAGCGTCTATAGAAAGGTCCCGGAACTGCTCTCATTAAGAAACGGTTACAATGCCCACATAGTACTAGGGACAGAAAGTTGGCTGAAAACAGATGTAAACAGTAATGAAATTCTAAACTCAGACTGGAATGTATACCACAGCGACAGGCTGGACAGTGAAGGGGGAAGCGTGTTTATAGCGATAAAAAGTGCAATAGTATCGAAGGAAATTGACGGAGATCCGAAATGTGAAATAATTTGGGTGAAGGTCACGGTTAAATCAGGCTCAAACATGGTAACTGGATGTCTGTATAGGCTCCCTGGCTCAGCAGCTGTTGTGGCAGAGCACCTGAAGGAAAATTTGGAAAATATTTCGAGTAGATTTCCCGACCATGTTATAGTATTGGGTGGAGATTTTAATTTACCAGATATAGACTAGGAGACTCGAACTTTTATAACGGGTGGCAGGGACAAATAATCCAGTGTAATTTTTTTAAGTGCATTGTCTGAAAACTACCTTGAGCAGCTAAACAGAGAACCGACTCGTGGCGATCTTCTGGTGACAAACAGACCCGAACTATTTGAAACAGTTAACGCAGAACGGGAATCAGCGATCATAAAGCGGTTACGGCATCGATGATTTCAGCCGTAAATAGAAATATTAAACAAAGGTAAGAAGATTTTTCTGTTTAGCAAAAGAGACAGAAGGCAGATTTCAGAGTACTTGACGGCTCAACACAAAAGTTTTATCTAAAGTACAGTGAAAGGAGGCTACACTGAGCCACAGCGCCAGAGATTGCGCCAAAGAGTTTTATTCAGCCGCCTCCACTGGCAGTGCTTGTCGAGAACTCGTAGTAGGGAGAGCTTGCTGAGATGTCGTAGTGAAAAGTTCTTGTCGAGAAGTCGTAGTGGAGAGTGCTTGTTCCATGTTTTATGCAGTTGTTTGATGGGCTAGACAGCAGATGTTGTTCTAATGGAGATATTGTAATGATTAGAGTGCTTTGCATCAATATATATGAAGGTAACAAACTCGCTTTTTTTTCTTATTATTTTAATGTCGTAAATAATGCGCCATTACAGGTTCAGTCAACAAAGCATCTGGCTAGTGTTCTTGTATTAGAGTGTAATTCTGGTTTTCTTGCGCAATTATAGTATTTCTATTTTCTTTTAATTACTTCAGTATAAATGATATTTAAAATTTCTTGTCTTGTTGAAGAATAACCGTGCCAGATGTGTACGTTGAATCACACTCCCACACACAGAACAACTACACTTGTGCTATGGTTTCGTACGTTTTATAGTTGCTGGGGACTTAATTAATTAATTGTGTAACGGAAATTTTCTTTCATTCTTTGTTGTTATTCTATGCAGTCAGATTGCGTACAAATACTAGTCAGGGCCAACCGTTTACGAAACAGCGTAATCGGACATACAGCTACGAAAAATAAAAATTATTTTCATTTATATAAATAAGCCCCCATGCACATGGTGACCGCTGCTTCGGATCGTCTCTTGGAATTCTTCTGATTGTAAAAATAGTATACAGTAGTATTGTTGTAGTAATTTGTAGTTTAGTAATTGTAGTCTATATTGCATGTGTAGATTTGGTAATTGGCATTCTTCTAATGGTATTTTTCAAAATTTAATTTTTGTTGTCTTGTCTACGGGTTTGACAATTTAGTGCAATTATTTCAATTGTTCGTTAATCGTGTTTGAAGGAAACATTTCGTGTAAATGGTATTGTTGGAGATAAAGAGTCATTGTGTGTAATTTTCGTACAGTGACGAGTTTTGTATGTTTTGGAAATGATTACGCGATCGATGAAAAAGGCAAAAATGATGGATAGTCAGAATGACGAAATTGTTGACATGGCGAACTCGCCAACACAGGAGAACAGTATGTTGAATAATGAAATGGAAAACAATTTAATAAGTCGGGAAAATAGTCCGGAACCATTTCAAAATTTTTCTCAATCAGAAAATTCACAGAATCCGAGATTAACGACAGAAGATTCTGGAATAGTATCGAACACAGATAGCTTTATGGCTATGCAGAAGGAAGTTAGGTTTGCGGGAAATGTTAGGGGCGAAAAGAATTTTGAACCATTTAATATGGAGCAGTTGATGGGTGCAATATTAAATTTGGGATCTCGGTTAGACTCACAAATGGGAACAATGGAAACACGGTTTGGATCTGAATTTAAAACAGAGATGGGAACTTTGGCAACATGGTTAGGCTCAGTGGGATCACAAATAGGAACAATTAGAACTGAGATGGGAACAATGGAAACACGGTTAGACTCACTGGGATCACAGTTGGGATCTGAATTAAAAACAGTGGGATCACAAATAGGAACAATTAAAACAGAGATGGAAACAATGGAAACATGGTTAGATTCACGAATAGGGACATGTTTCAAAAACATGAAAGATGAATTAAAGAAAGAAATTAGAGAAGAAATACAACCGATTTTGAATGCTCACAATAATAGATTAATTGCAGTAGAGATTAGACAAAGGGAACAGGATAGAGAACAGGATGAAAGAGATCGCGTGATAGTACAGAAATTTTCAGAGTTAAATTTACAACTTGTACACGATAAGGAAGAAATATTTGAGAGAATCGAGGAATCCATACCAAATGACAGAATAAATAATCTAACACAACAATATGAACAGTTAACTACCAAATGTGTTAATACTGAAACCCGAGTCGCGACACTTACGGAAGACGTAAATAAACAGAAAGAACAAATAGGTGATTTATCGGAAAGAGTTGAGGAGATTTCAGATTAATTGACAAGT
The DNA here is from genome assembly GCF_023864345.2 of Schistocerca serialis cubense. Taxonomy (NCBI): domain Eukaryota; kingdom Metazoa; phylum Arthropoda; class Insecta; order Orthoptera; family Acrididae; genus Schistocerca; species Schistocerca serialis. The sequence goes on along the minus strand of NC_064639.1, from coordinate 1,121,684,576 downwards.
CTTAGTTTAAATGGGGTCAGAGATTCAGATGATACAGTACCATTGCCATTTGCAGAAACCGAAGAGTACCGGAACATAAATAAACATGTTGAAAATCAGGGAAAATTTAATGAACGCGTTAAATGGGAAGTTGAGGCATTACGAAAGCAAGTCAGACAAATTGAAGGCGAAATCGTAGGAAACGACAGCAAAAGAAATTTAGAATCACAGATACCAGAGGGGTTTGAAGAAAATAATTTATTTCATTTACAGGATGCAACAAGAGAGCGCCAGGCGCGCGAACTTGACATTAATCGACATTAGGACTGGGACAGACGCAGTAGGTCTTTGTCGCCACGAGGCGAAAACTTGGACTATAAACACTTTTTGACTGTTCGGAAATTTAAGATCTTTCGTAATTCTAAGAATGACATACATCCATGTGCATGGTTAGATCAATTTATGTACGCACTTCCACCAAATTGGCCACTAAGTCACAAACTGGAAATTATGTGCGGCTATTAAAGTCCTCAGGGGATTCACTACACTAAGTGAATATGTGCAGTAGCGCGCATAGGGCCCTGAGCTGTAGTGGTGCTATTTCCCTTTTAGTTTTCTGCACCGCTGCCTACTCTTCTACTATTCTTTGCATCTATCAGAATAACTCTTCAACTATCAATCTATCTAGAGAGTCGTTAAAGAATAACCGGATATGACTATTTTACCCTAAATTGATTTCGGAAATTACCATTTGGACTTACTGTATCTTCAGCAGCATTCATTCGTAATTTAAACGAAATTTTACCTGTTCATCTTCGTGACAATATTACTTCATATGTTGACGATATTCTTATTGCTAAACGTTCTTGGAGTGAGAACAACAAAATTTTGCATTCATTATTATGTATTTTTGCAAGAGTTGACATTACAGTGAACTTGGAAAAATCTGAATTTGGTCGTTCTCAGGTGAAATTTCTTGGTCATATTATTTCTACAGAAGGTATTCTTCCTGATCCAGAAAAACTATTCGTAGTTATGCTGTTCCTACCACAAAACGTGATGTTCGTAGTTTCCTTGGTGTCTGTAATTTTCTTAGATGCTTTGTTAGATTGGACGATTGGGCCACACCTCGTTTTTGCGATCTATCTGGAAAGTTCTTTTTAAACGAAAATCGGTCGACAACTCTGTTTGGTTAGTTTGTATTCCTGATGAGTGGGTTAATAAATTGATTTGGTACACGCATTTCAGTTATGCACACTTTGGTCCCAGAAAATGCTTTCATAAATTACGAGAAAATTGCTACTTCAGTAATATGGAAAAACGTATTCGATCTGTTCTTGCCAAATGCAAATTATGTCAGAAGGCTAAGCCACCAACTATTTCTCACAGAGCACCGTTGTTTCCTATCATTCCAGCGAAATTAAAGGAAATGGCTGCAGTCGATTAGTTCGGTCCAGTGGTTCGTTCTACTAATGGTTTTGCGTACATTTTGGTAGCAGTGGAATTGACATCAAAATATGTGTGTTTTACACCATTACGCAAAGCAACAGCTCGTTCAGTATCTAATGCTTTCATTAAACATTTTCTTAAAGAAGTGGGTCATGTTGATAAGGTTATATCAGATGATGGATCACAGTTTCGCTCTAAAATTTGGCTTCGTACTCTACGGCGTCGTAAGATTAAACCAATTCCCATTTCACTTTTTCACCCTCAATCTAACGCTTCAGAGAGATGGATGAAGGAAATCAATAAATTGTGTCGACTTTATTGTCATCAGAATCACAGAACATGGGATCAGTATCTTCATATTTTTCAAAACATTCTGAATGAACTCCCTAATGATTCAACTTCTTTACGGCCTATACTGATATTAAAAAATAAAGCACCGACAAATTGCATTTCTAAAATCGGTCCTTTTCGACCTACACGGAAACTGCGGCATTCTGAAGTTGTCAACCTGGCTCTACAAAATATTGCATCTGCGGCTGCTAGAAGACAGAAATCAGCTATACGTCCCGGTCCTTTAAAAATCTTGTCAGTTGGTCAAAAGGTGTTAATTAAGTCCCACCGTTTGTCTCAAAAAGGAAAGGGATTGTGCCGCAAATTTTTTCTGCTTTATAACGGTCCATATAGGGTTCGCAAAATCATTCATGATAACACTGTCGAAGTAGAAACTCTTAAATCTCCGCGCTCTAAGGGAATACATCACATATCAAACGTTAAAATTTTTGTGGAATGACATACTTGAGAGAAACTAACAGCTACATGTAAACACACGGAGAATACAAGGATACCGCGTTGTGTTTTGGCGGCGGCACATACTCAAAGCAACAGTCAAGTCTGCGCGTCGCACAAGGCAGTCGTTAACCGCAAACAATTACTTCCTACATCATGCGCCTACAGCTGATCGAGCGCTCAGTGCGAATGCACTGACAGCCGTAAGCAAATACACAGTTTAATTTCTCTGATTAAATTCAATATAAAGCTATAGTGACTTGATAAATTATGTTATTAACGTTCAGTATTTCTCAGGATACGGTTGTATAAAATATTTAAGAACTTCAGGTAAATTCAGTGTGTGTCGAACGTTAAGAGGACTTGCTATCGAGAAAATTTCAGGAAGAATGTAATTTCGAAGAAGAAACTAATAAACTAAAAAGGTAACTATTAATTGAGTTTATTTTTCAGGAAACATATTTCCACTTAGGTACGTACTTTAGACGTAATTTGCTGCTCGCGATTACGTGATTTATACTTTGTGCTAAATTTTATGTTCTATGAATTTACTTGTGAAGCGACGTGCTTGCGTACATTTGCTGAATTTGACAATGTTTTATTAATGGACGGGGTTGTTACTTGTGTATATTATGCATCGCTTGGCTGCACTGCTTTTTCACTGATGTCATATTTTTCTATTATGTGCCTGCTGTGCTTATTTATTTAAATTATAATTGTCACCTGATTAATTGTGCTGATGTGGTTAGGTATGTAAGTTATACTTTGTGATTTATCTGCTTGCGCCTTCATGTTTACTTATTAAGATTACATATGAACATTTATTTGCTTATGCTGATATGATGCTAATGACCTGTTTATTATGTAAGACATATATTTGCTGCTTTGTGTATGGATTGCATATTTACACATTTCTGTTTGTTGTCGTAATTAATTAGGTATATAGAAATGCTCACATACTGTGTATGAACATGGAGTTTAGGTCACACTATGGTATTAATTATAGATTGTTCGCTTGGCAGAGCCTCGTTGTAGGAATTGTGCTGCATCCACTTGTTGACATTCAGTTCTCTACTGGTATATTTACTCGCTATTGCATGTTTTGCTTACGCTCAGTGCCTTATATTTTAAGATAAGAAAATGAACTGCTATAATTCGACGAACGACATTAGTACAAGAAACATCATAGAAGTCACATGAGCTGAGGTTTTATGGAAGCTGTATAAATTTATGCTAATAGGAAGGAAGCTAACGACATGACATACCAACACTAGGGTTAGAACATTGATAGTTATTACACTGCATTCTTCATGAGCAACGGAAATAGCAAGTGACACTTGACACAAAAAATACTCCACATGTTTGCTTTTGCCATGATTCTTGAAGTGGTGTACACACTGAAATATTACTATTTATTCATTCAAGTCTTATGTGATCTTTCATACTACGTACTCGCCCCTACTTACTGAAAGTTATTCGAGCTAAAGTCTGTTAGAGGTCAAGTATGCATTTCTTTTGTTTAATGATGGACAAGGTAACCAAAACGTATTTTATAATTCATAATGAGTAGAAGATTTGGCTCAGGTGGACTACACAGAGGTTGTGTGTGGACATTGTGTCTTCGGATTGTATGGGATGATGAACTGAAGTGTGCACTAGGATTTTATCTGTACTTGTTCGAGGAGAGTGACTAGAGGAAAGAGTTGTTATGGAAGTGGAATGATATTGGTGCTAAGGTTTATATGTATCGACGTATTGAAGAGGTATTATTGAGGTATTGAGATTATGTGAAGTTGAGGATTATTGGAGTTTTGGTGGACAAAAGATAAAGTAAATGATATTGATGATAAGTTTTATGTGTATCGACGTAAGAGGTATTATTGAAGTACTAAGATTATGTGATGAAAATGATTATTGGAGTTTTGGTGGATAAGAGGCAAAGTAAGTGAGGAGCATATTTTTTTGTTGGTTTATATGGAACTAAGAGGATGAAGATGGCAGACTAGAACACTCAAGTAGAAGGAAGATTGTCTACACACACACTTTGTTAAATCACTAAGCAGTATATACTTATTTTTGGAGAGAGGAAGTATTCGCATATCTTGGCACACTGATAGTTGTTCAGCAACCGTACATTTTGATTTGGCTTGGCAAATATTGGTCTTGACATGATGACTATGACGTTGACTAACTATTATTGACTGTTATATATTGCTGCAACTACTACTTGATACACATGATGAACATCAAATTTTGACTGAATCGCATTTACACAGTTAACACTACTCAATTACACAGTAGTACTTAAAGTGAATGAAAGATGAGTGTGTTTTGTGTGTTTTCCTTTCCCAATCCCAAATTGGTACCGACCTATCTCCTAAATATTATCTTACTTGTTTGTAGTGGCTTGCACTGACACTCATGAATATTATAGGTTTACTGATATTTGTGCATTTGTAATAGTTAAGATGACAATTATCTGATATCATTTGTGTGTTTGTTATAATTTGTATGTTTAGTGTAAGAGCATTGAGAATAATTTTGTAAAAGCAATTGTGTGTGCATTCAAACTTTTGTTCATGCCTGAACTGTGTGATTAGTGATAGTGAATATTATGGACTGTTACTTGCACTTTTTCTTCATGATTGGTGCCACTAGGACATGTTTAATTTCTGCTTATAACCTCTGATGAACAGTGTGATTAGTGATAGTGAATATTATGGACTGCTGTCTGCACCTGCTCAACATTGCTGGGTGCCACTGATGGACTGCTTCTACTGAGATAATGTCACTTGTTGGTGTCTGCACCTGTTCAACATTACTGGGTGCCACTGATGGACTGCTTCTACTGACATAATGTCACTTGTTGCTGTCTGCACCTGTCAACATTACTGGGTGCCACTGATGGAACTGCTTCTACTGAATGATGTCACTTGTTGGTGTCTGCACCTGTTGACCATTGCTGGGTGCTACTGCTGGAACTATCAATTACTTGTTTTTTTTTTTTAATCATTGAAAGCATTTTATGTGAACATTTGTATAAACTGATTTTTTGTGTATTGTGTAAACTATTATGTAAAGTCACATGTATGAAAGAATTTGTATTGCTTACTGTATTTTATATATTAGGTTACTGAAAGGTCAGTGCAAAGCCAAAATTTTATCTAATTATGTGATATTTACGTATTAATATTATCTTTTATTTTTGTCTGTATTTTTGTGGACGAATTTGGTGGTATTTTCACCACCAATTCTGGCAAAAATACCATCAAATTCTGGCCCTTGGAAGAAGGGCATATGAAAGGTGGCTACACTGAGCCACAGCGCCAGAGATTGCGCCAAAGAGTTCTATTCAGCCGCCTCCACTTGTCGAGAACTCGTAGTAGGGAGTGCTTGCTGAGATGCCGTAGTGAAAAGTTCTTGTCGAGAAGTCGTAGTGGAGAGTGCTTGTTCCATGTTTTATGCAGTTGTTTGATGGGCTAGACAGCAGATGTTGTTCTAATGGAGATATTGTAATGATTAGAGTGCTTTGCATCAATATATATGAAGGTAACAAAACTCGCTTTTTTTTCTTACTATTTTAATGTCGTAAATAATGCGTCATTACAGGTTCAGTCAACAAAGCATCTGGCTTGTGTTCTTGTATTAGAGTGTAATTCTGGTTTTCTTGCGCAGTTATAGTATTTCTATTTTCTTTTAATTACTTCAGTATAAATTGTTGTGACGTAACAAGACTGTTACGCCACACTGAAGTAGCCGAAAGAAAGGCACGCGTACACACACTCCGACTGGCGTCAAGTCTGGAACAAGATACGTTATGACTGCTATCAAGAAAATACGTAGCTTTGGAATATACTTAACTTTATTTACTCCTTGTGATACATCTCTCTTGGCTATACAAATGAGACTCGTAAGATACATGCACTGTTACAATTGGCGCCTTGCTAGGTCGTAGCCATGGACTTAGCAGAAGGCTATTCTAACTGTCTCTCGGCAAATGAGAGGAAGGCTTCGTCCGTATTGTCGCTAGCAATGTCGTCCGTACAACTGGGGCGAGTGCTCGTCCGTATCTCGAGACCTGCCTTGTGATGGCGCTAGGTCTGCGATCACACAGTGGCGACACGCGGGTCCGACATGTACTAAATGGACCGCGGCCGATTTAAGCTACCACCTAGCAAGTGTGATGTCTGGCGGTGACACCACATAAATGGTATTTAAAATTTCTTGTCTTGTTGAAGAATAACCGTGCCAGATGTGTACGTTGAATCACACTCCCACACACAGAACAACTACACTTGTGCTATGGTTTCGTACGTTTTATAGTTGCTGGGGACTTAATTAATTAATTGTGTAACGGAAATTTTCTTTCATTCTTTGTTGTTATTCTATGCAGTTAGATTGCGTACAAACACTAGTCAGGGCCAACCGTTTACGAACCAGCGTAATCGGACATACAGCTACGAAAAATAAAAATTATTTTCATTTATATAAATAAGCCCCCATGCAACAGATAGTGTTGAGGATCAGTGGACAAAGTTGAAAACTATCGTACAATATGCGTCAGATGAGCATGTGCCAAGCAAGATCGTAAGAGATGGAAAACAGCAATCGTAGTACAACAACCCAGTTAGAAAACTGCTACGGAAGAAAAGGGAAATTCACAGCAAACATACACATAGCCAAAGCCTTGCAGACAAAGAAAAATTACACGAAGTGAAATGTAGTGTGAGTAGGGCTATGCAAGAGGCGTTCAAAGAATTCGAAAGTACGGTTCTATGTACTGACTTGGCAGAAAATCCTAAGAAATTTTGATCTTATGTCAAAGCGGTAAGTGGATCAAAACATAATGTCCAGACACTCTGTGACGAAAATGGTACTGAAACAGAGGATGACAGACTAAAGACAGAAATATTAAATGTCTTTTTCCAAAGCTGTTTCACAAAGGAAGACTGCACTGTAGTTCCTTCTCTAGATTGTCGCACAGATGACAAAATGATAGATATCTAAATAGACGACAGAGGGATAGAGAAACAATTAAAATCGCTCAAAAGAGGAAAGGCCGCTGGACATGATGAGATACCAGTTCGATTTTACACAGAGTACGCGAAGGAACTTGCACCCCTTCTTGCAGTGATGTACCGTAGGTCTCTAGAAGAGCATAGCGTTCCAAAGGATTGGAAAAGGGCACAGGTGATCCCCGTTTTCAAGTAGGGACGTCGAACAGATGTGCAAAACTGTAGACCTATATCTCTAACGTCGATCAGTTGTAGAATTTTGGAACACGTATTATGTTCGAGTATAATGAATTTTCTGGAGACTAGAAATGTACTCTGTAGGAATTAGCATGGGTCTCGAAAAAGACGATCCTGTGAAACCCAGCTCGCGCTATTCGTCCACGAGACTCAGAGGGCAATAGACACGGGTTCCCAGGTAGATGCCGTGTTTCTTGACTTCCGCAAGGTGTTCGATACAGTCGTTTAATGAACAAAGTAGGAGCATATGGACTATCAGGCCAATTGTGTGATTAGATTGAAAAGTTCCCAGATAACAGAACGCAGCATATCAATCTCAATGGAGAGAAGTCTTCCGAAGTAAGAGTGATTGCAGGTGTGCCGCAGGGGAATAGCGTAGGACCGTTACTATTCACAGTATATATAAATGACCTTGTGTATAACATCGGAAGTTCACTGAGGCTTTTTGCGGATGATAGTGTAGTATATCGAGAGGTTGTAACAATGGAAAATTGTACTGAAATGCAGGAGGATCTGCAGCGAATTGACGCATGGTGCTGGGAATGGCAATTGAATCTCAATGTAGAAAAGTGTAATGTGCTGCGAATACATAGAAAGAAAGATCCTTTATCATTTAGCGACAATATAGCAGATCAGCAACTGGAAGCAGTTAATTCCATAAATTATCTGGGAGTAGGCATTAGGCGTGATTTAAAATGGGATGACCATATAAAATTAATCGTCGGTAAAGCAGATCCCAGACTGAGAACATTGGAAGAATCCTAAGGGAATGCAGTCCGGAAACAAAGGAAGTAGGTTACAGTACACTTGCTCGCCCACTGCTTGAATACTTCCCACCGGTGTGGGATCCGTACAGGTAGTGTTGATAGAAGATATAGAGAAGATCCAACGGAGAGCAGCGCGCTTCGTTACAGGATCATTTAGTAATCGCGAAAGCGTTACGGAGATGATAGATAAACCCCAGTGGAAGACTTTGCAGGAGAGACGCTCAGTAGCTCGGTACAGTCTTTTGTTCGAGAATATACCTTCTTCACCGAGGAGTCAAGCAGTATAATGCTCCCTCCTACGTGTATCTCACGAAGAGGCCATGAGGATAAAATCAGAGGGATTAGAGCCCACACAGATGCATAACGACAATCTTTCTTTCCACGAACAAAACGAGACAGGAATAGAAGGAAGAACCAATAGAGGTACTCAAGGTACACTCCACCACACATCGTCAGGTGGCTTGCGGAGTATGGATGTAGATGTAGACTCTAAAACTGTCACAGCGGAATCAGGTAGCCGGTAAAACCATAGAAAACTAACTTAATTCCAGCTAGACCTGAAAAGAAAAAGTCTTCACTCTCACACTCAGATGCGACATTGGTAGACAATATTTTTGCTAGCAGCAATGAAAACTCCCCCTCTTATGGCGGCTAATACGTCTTTTCGGGTTTGAGCCAATTGTCGGTCCCGAGAATAATTTGAGTGCGAGAAATTTCCTGAAGGGCAGCTAATTCGGGAGCTTTGTTACGAATACTTCGACAATTTAGAGATAAAATGTTGACAGTCCAAGCATCATTACTCTAAACGGGGTCTGATTTTGTGCCTGCATGTCGTCTGGCGGTGTTCATCAGAGTACCTGAATCTCCGCCTAGTCCAGAAAAAGTTCAAGTGCACTCCACAAGTATTTTGCTACCCGAGTAGCTGCTTGCTTCGTGTAATTCCCTATCAAGGAGAGATCCGCAATACGCCATGCGATAACGCCGGACCAGAAATCTCAGGCCAAGACCGTCACAGAGTCGACTAAGTTTTTGGCTGACTCTTCCACAAGCCTCCCTGTTTTCTGTACACATTCTCAAGCGTTCATACGCGTGAACCAGCATAATTTGTGAGACCCGGCTGAGCTCTCAGGGTCTCGATCAGCTCTGTGGACAGTGCTGTTTATTTCGAGTTCTAGTTACGCACTTCGTACAAGGACAGCAGTCTTCACCAATTCCTCCAGCCTCCTGCATGAACTGAGGATGACCTCAGAACACAAGCTACAGGCGTAATTGGTGCCAATGTGAACTCCAGCTTGGCCGGCCGATGTGGCCGACAGGTTCTAGGCGCTTCAGTCCGGAACCGCGAAACCGATACGGTCGCAGGTTTGAATCCTGCCTCGGGCATGGATGTGTGTGATGTCCTTAGGTTAGTTAGGTTTAAGTAGTTCTAAGTTCTCGGGGACTGATGACCTCAAATGTTAAGTCCCATAGTGTTCAAAGCCATTTTGAACTCCAGCTTGTAGACGACTGCACCCTGCATCGACCAGCAGGCAGGGCGTCCTCCACATATCGAATGAGGGTCCCCGGCAGACACACTCAGCGCATATTGGCTTTTTTTCGACAATGAACACTGTTTACCTAATGGGCTCCCTGACTCGTCTAACGTTGAGGTCCCGATAACCAACAAATCCCTTGCCACGTGTGCCTGCTCGGACCGTGCTGATGGAACGGCTACCTAACTTCCCATTGGGCGAATAGTCTGGGAGAGATTTTCAGTCTCAACACTGACCCTCCGCCTCGAGCGTGCGACCGAAGCCAAAAGTTCATTCGGCTGCTCGCGAACTGCGGCCAGCTCCTCCTGCGTCCGCACAGAGCATGGCTATCCGTCTTTATAGAGGCGAAAGCCTTCTAACTCCACGTTCTGTGATGAGGTGTTGATGTCTATCGCCTTCTCGCCTACTCGTGGTTTCACTGTCCTCCGACTACTTTCCATAAATGTTCACTACAGTAACACGAGGTTAGCCGACTACACTCGCCGTTTCCGATGTGATCGTTTCTAAGCACTGGGGCATAACTATGTCCCCTTGGTCAAAGTCAAATATGTCATTGGACTTTCCCTTTTGCGACCCTATACTAGCTTGATTCCCATCCTTCTCAGCTTAAGTTATACACTTTACTTACCGCTTCATGTTCCTGCAACGCCGCAAGTCGGGACTCAATCTTTCGTGGACTGTAGTCATTAACCGTTTAACTACTAACGATGTATATATTCGTGCGTAGAAGTAGTGCGTACGGCGTATTTCTACGACAGGAGTTGAGAGTGTCAGGAGTTTTAAACATTGGATTGGATTGGATTGTTTTGGGGAAGAGACCAAACAGCCAGGTCATCGGTCTCATTGGATTAGGGAAGGATGGGGAAGGAACCATCCCGGCATCTGTCTGGAGCGATTTAGGGAAATAACGGAAAACCTAAATCAGGATGGTCGGACGCAGGATTGAAATGTCGTCATCCCGAATGTGCTAACATTGGACATATACGTTTCGAGGTTTTCTTAATAAATACATCCCACGTGTGGACAATTATTACACAAGTTCGCCTCTCTTCCAGTGCTGGCGTCAAAGAAGAACAAATGCAGTAGGTGAAGTTTCCATCAACGGGAAAGGTGCGCCAAAATTCGAAGCCACCCTGCAAAGACGTGAGATAGAATTTAGGTCAACCGATGCTATGTCGTCTTTAAAGCGGCAGCACAAAAGAAACATGTATACGCCGACGACATGCCATACAGCTGTAATGAAATCTGTAACCAAAAATAGGTAACCAAATTAATACCGAAAAAGTTAAACCTATGTGTGTGCTGGATTAGAACGAATCTTGGGGTACAGTGGACGAACAAGGCATGCTACTTAACTCAGCGTAATGTGTTCTCAAAACACAAACATGGTGCAAAAGACTCCATTTTCACTCTAAAGCCAAGTGCTTCCTAAATTACCACTTTTTTTGCAAGGTTCATAGCGAAAAAAAAGCTTCAGTCATTGAATTTTATGTCAGTTCACTAATGAAATTTTTGATACATACCACCAACAAAGGAAAGCTTCAAGAGGTCGTCGACAGACGGGGAAGATTCATAGCGGTATCGACAAAGGCATTTTACAAGCACCGCTGAACCGTCAATGAAACTACAAGGTCATGTAAAGAGATGCATCACATGCAGCAAGAACAAAAAAAAACGAAAGGAATCACGTTACCGCAGAAAACATTATGATGTGGGACTCTGCCGTGCCTTCTTGCGAAATAAATCACAAGAAAAACTATTTCAAGTGTGCTTTTTCCTAATGTTATCTAGTTTTCGGAACGTCGCCAATAAGGAGTTTTCGAAGTACACCACAGGCCATTAAAATTGCTACACCATGAAGAAAGCAGATGATAAACGGGTATTCATTGGACAAATATATTATACTACAACTGACATGTGATTACATTTTCACGCAATTTGGGTGCATAGATCCTGAGAAATAAATACCCAGAACAACCACTTCTTGCCGTAATAACGGCCTTGATACGCCTTGGCATTGAGTCAAACAGAGCTTGGATGGCGTGTACAGGTACAGCTGCCCGTACAAGATCTGCAACATGCGGTCGTGCATTATCCTGCTGAAATGCAGTTTCGCAGCGATCGAATGAAGGTTAGAGCCACGGGTCGTAACACATCTGAAATATAGCGTCCACTGTTCAAAGTGCCGTCAATGCGAACAAAAGGTGACCGAGACGTGTAACCAATGGCACCCCATACCGTCATGCCGGGTGATACGCCAGTATGGCGATCACAAATACATGCTTCCAATATGCGTTCACTGCGATATCGCCAGACACGGATGCGGCCATCATGATGCTGTAAACAGAACCTGGATTCATCCGAAAAAATGGCGGTTTGGCACTCGTGCACCCAGGTTCGTCATTGAGTACACCATCACAGGCGATCCTGTCTGTGATGCACCGTCAAGGGTAACCGCAGCCATGGTCTCCGAGCTGATAGTCCATGCTGCTGCGGAAGTGCACGACCCGTTACAGTCATGCGGATAAGATGCCTGTCATCTCGACTGCTAGTGGTACGAGGCCGCTGGGATCCAGCACGGCGTTCCGTATTACACTCTTGAACCTACCGAGTCCATATTCTGCTAACAGTCATTGGATCTCGACCAACCCGAGCAGCAATGTCGCGATATGAGAAACTGCAATCACGATAGGCTACAATCCGACATTTATTAAAGTCGGAAACGTGATGGTACGCATTTCTCCTCCTCACACGAGGCATCACAACAACGTTTCACCAGGGAACGCCGGTCAACTGCTGTTTGTGTATGAGAACTCGGTTGGAAACTTTCCTCATGTCAGCATGTTGTAGGTGTGACCACCGGCGCCAACCTTGAGTGACTGCTCTGAAAAGTTAATCATTTGCATATCACAGCATCTTCTCTCTGTGGGTTAAACTTCGCGTCTGTACCACGTCATCTTCGTGGTGTAGCAATTTTAATGGCCAGTAGTGTATATTTCAAGAACTTACTGTGGATGATATGTGCAGAAGAGCTTGTGATTATAGCGACACAGAGCAGCAGACTGTGCAATGTTCAGTGCCATATCGTGCCCAGTACGGCGAGAATGGGCGTGTCGAGTGTTCCGACCGTACACGGATGTGCGAACCTCTTGTGGCGCATTCAGCAGTGATAGGATCAGTGTTTCAGTTCAACGGTGTAAACCTGTTTATCTGATTTCTGCTAAGCATATGGGTACTGTGCTTTCGGAGACAGCTGCAAGGTGTGGATTAATTGCGCCCAACGGCATCAAAGTAATGGATGATGTGTCTGAGTGAAATGAAAACTCTCAGGGTTTTTAATTACATAATTCTGCAGAGACAGCATACGTTTTGGAAAATTACTGTTTCAGAGTGGGGAGTGACTTGATACTGAACGTATATAAAAGGAAAGAGTAATGGACTATAGTCCACTTGAGTCAGGGGATCCTGAGAGGAATAGTTCAGGAAATGAGATCCAAAAAACTGTATATTAGTTTTGTTACTTAAGCAAAGAAGTAATTGACGATCGAAGAAGTAATTGACAATCGAAGAAGCAAAGACAGTACAAAATACAGAACTGTGTCTACAGCCAGCATAAATTTGATTACTATGGAGAATTTTTTTGTAAGTGTTGGTGTGGAGTGTAGTTTTATTTGGAGTTGAAAGATAGCCGATAAGCAGAGCTCAAACAAGTTGTGAATGGGAGATTTTGAAATGTGGTGCAACATAGTAATGCTGAAGCTTTGACGGATAGAGCGGATAGTTTTTTTTTTAACAGGTACTTATTATTTGAAAACAATTGCAAATAAGGTTGACAATAAGAAACAATTATCAAATTTGACTATTAAGACACAATGTCTAACAAAAAATTTCTTAAGCAATTTTCACTCACTGCTGAAGGCCTAGATGACCAGAAATTCAACTTATTTGTCGGCTGAAGGCCCCAATAGTAATAACTCAAAAACAATTTGGGAAGACCCCAATAGTAATAACTCAAAAACAATTTGTTTCCACTCACTGCTGAAGGCCTAGACGACCAGAAATTCAACTTATTTGTCGGCTGAAGGCCCCAATAGTAAAAACTCAAAAACAATTTGACGGCTGGAGGCCTAGATAGCAAATTGTTAAGAACAAGTTAACTTCTCTACTAAAATATTATAAAAAGACAATCATCAAATTTTCATTATTAAGAGACAATATCTAATTAAAAAGTCTTAAGACAAATTGCATTCACGGATGAAGGCCTTACTGATCAGAAATTCAAATTATCACAATCTGACCAAATCAAGAGAGAAGTGGGCCTCAGACAGTGCTCCAAGGATCGACCCAGGATAGTCCCTCAACTTCGTAAACGTTGAGACAGGCAGCCAAGAGTTGTATTCACTTAACCGGATGGTAACTCAAACTAATGACAGTTTAAACGCAGGCCAACACACTTGCAACATCTACCAAACGTCTGATAACCAACACAACAATGGAATAACACAGGCAAGCGGAAATGGTGGACAGCACTGCGACTTCACAATCCGGTGTTTAGAACATCCAGAAGCAGCAGGACCCACTACGACCAAAGTAGTCCAAAAGAAACAAATATCCGAACCACAATGAAGGAGGCTGCCGAACTACACACCTTACCAGACAGCAGCGGCAAGGCGAGGAGAGGTACACTGCCACGAAAATACGCTAACCTCCAGGGCAGGCAACTGGGGCGTTAGTGGCCAATAGACAGAAAAATACCGCTGGTTGAACTTCATCAGTAAACACAAGGAATTCAATGATTAATAATAAAAGGTGGAGGACGGCTAGTTAATTTCAACAACGCCGAACACTCCACTCGCTGCTCTTCGTGTCAGCGACCCTGCGAGCAGCAACACGCAAACTAACGGCGTGATCTCAAAATAGTGGCGGTTTCACTACTGGGTTAATGTTCACTCAGCTCATACGTCCTGGGTCCGGTGGAGAACGAGGTTGTCGCTCTGGCATCTACATCCCCTCGATCCGGCAGTGCCTGCATGCCGCCAGCAGTTCTGGCACGGCCACACACTGCTGGACCTCACTGCTGTTCCGTCCCAGCCGCACTACCTGACACACTGCAATCTGGAAAACACTTGACGCCTTTCCAAAGGTAGTACTAGGATACTATAGTTCAATTCTTTTATCTTGGCGGCTCGCGCATGCCCGCCCAGACGCGGGAGATTGCTGCGTTGCCAGTTGCACACGACGCACGCGCCAATAGAAGCAGCGCCATAGTATAGCATAGTTCGCAAGCTTACGTTTAGGGGGGAGCGCGCAGTTCATGAAGTAAAGCCACCACGGCCGCATTAACCCTTTCACTGCTACAAAGACGTGCTCCCTGCATTCCGCGCTGTGCGCGATTTTGTCACTGAACTGCTCGCCTGTGCAGACACATCGTGTTCCGACTGCTTTGACACTCTTATCATTCGATTCCACAAAAACTATTTGGCCCAAAAATTAGATTTTTACATGTCTTCTTGACTGATACCTTCCTCCCATAAATGACTTAATTTTGTTTCGATGTTCAACGCAGTTATTATGCAGCATTAAATATAGTAAACCATTGCACAAAATTTTGAAGAGTTTGCAGAGGTAAAAGTCCATTGAGTATACTTTCCGTATGGTCGATTTTAGTTGCCACAGTGTTGAGAATGAAATGTGGATAAGATACCAAAATTTCATATAAAATTACTACATGTAATGCTGCATAATAACTGCGTTGAACATCGAAACAAAATTAAGTCATTTATGGGGGGAAGGTATCAGTCAAGAAGACGTGTAAAAATCAAATTTTTGGGCCAAACAGGTTTTGTGAAATCGAATGATAAGTGTGTCAAAGCAGTGGGAACACCATGTGTCTGCACAGGCGAGCAGTACAGTGATGACAAAATCGCGCACAGCGCGGATCGCGGTGAGCACGTCTCTGTAGCAGCGAAAGGGTTAATGAAGAGACAAAGCACTAGAAATTTCAAAAAATTGCATTGAAACGAATATAATTCGTGAAGTAAGGCACTTCGATATTGTTTTTAAATAATGAAAATATTAAGCAGCTCACAAGGTTCAAACTCATAGCCTTCCCCATAGACGCTCAGCACCTTCACCGTTACGCTAACGCAGCTCCTCTGAGTACAGAACGCCATGAGGACTCTAACACGTCACGCAAAATACTCACAAACACTGTTGGTATGACTATGAATTACTCACGCTTCGTAGAAGTACAATAGGAAATAAACAATTACCGCTGTTCTTTATTGCGAAAAAGCGGTTCGTGAGATTGATACAAACACCTTTCCTTGCTATCGCCTGAATTAGGAATCTTATTGCTTGTTTGGTTTAATTAATTAATAGAATATGAAGCAATTGGTATAAAGAACGCTTTTTCCAAACTTTCTATAAAAGAAAGTCTGCTATCAAGACATTGCTTTTGTTCTATTACTTTAATTATGACTGAACGTTTCTAAAACTGAAGACACTCGTCCATGCTATGCACTGCAGTCGAGATCTGGCAACGTCGTTCTCTGTTCATTGGCTGACTGTGTTTAGTGACGTCAGATGCGCAGAACGAACCTAAACTCGGCCGCCAACATAAATGACGCGCACTTTAGATGTCGATAACTGCTGCTGCTGCCACTCACAGACAGACAACGCTAGCAAGCGTAGTGGCTCAAGCAAGCATGAGAAGAAAACGAGACGCCGCTATTCCTATTACACGATGCCAACCTACCAATGGCACCAACGCGAGCCGCAACATGGCTCACCTATTTTCTGGTCTTTTGCCAGTGTATTAGCTCATTGTGATTCTGAAAAGAGCATTCGCTAGTACCATGTGAAATTCATTGCAGAACTCAGTTAGTCTTCCTTCCTCTCATTCCTACTGTGAAAGCCATATTCACCCCTAAGCCTTTCTTCTATTCCTTTCCCTATAACTGCATTCCTATCCTGCATGATTATTAGATTTTCCTGTCCCTTTACATACTGAAGTACCTGCTCAGTATCCTCACATACTTTCTCTGTCTCCTCATCTTCTGCTTACGACGTTGACTGTGTGCCAGAACTATTGCTGTCGGTGTCTGTTTGCTGTCGAATCTGATGAGAACAACCCCATCACTGTAATGGCCATAGTAGCCACTCACTGCCCTACTTCCCTGTTCTTAACGAATTCTAGATTCTCTAGCTTTCGTACTGTGTTCAAACTTCTGACATTCCAAGCTCTGTCTCGTGGAATGTTACCCCCTCATTGATTATTGCCTTTTTTTCTCATGGTCGACTCCCCTTTGGTAATCACTTCCTGGAGATCCGGTTTGGGGACAAATCAGGCTTCTTTTGCCGCTGAGGAGATGACACTTTTCAGTTCTAGGTCATATGTTCTGTGGACACACATTATGTGTCTATGAAGGAATAATTTCTACTGGTTGTTGCATCCTCAGACCGTTGATCACTGGTGATTCTTCCACCTTTTAGGGGCATTTTCCCAACCCAATGAGAAGAGAGTGCCCTGAAACGCTGTCCCCTCCTCCGTCCTCGTTAAGATGGCCGTTGGGAAAACGAGGGTGACTTTTTATGCCAGCAGTCTTCGGCCTCCATTGCTGATGATTTTTATTCAGATTAGCAGTGGATGGCTTCGACGCAGGTTCCCAGGACGTTTTGAATACTAATCGATGATTCTTCCCTGTACAAAGAGAGTGACTCTGCGTCACGATAGGTTAGCAGAATACGCAATTGTCAAGGAAAAGGACAGTGTTTCCTCAGAACAACAGTAACTGTTTATGTAAGACGTATCGCCACTTTAGAGTCCACCTTACAGTGGGCAATAGAAAATCTATGACACATTCATCAGGGAGACCTCTTGGTTAACGAAATTAACATTCCGCAGTGTGCGCCAAGTGCAGTTTATGAACTGGCTGCCATTAGAACGGAATTACAGCCCGCTACGACTGACAGCAACACTCAAGCTGTCACCAGCAATCCGGGCTGAATCCTCCAGGTCCTGATTGAATTAGGAAGCCTGCGGAGGGGCAGACCTCGTCTGCATACATAGCGGGTCCGTTAACGAGGGAGTCCCAGTGCTTCACCGGCACCTTGCGGAATATGGATCCGCGAAACCAGAGAGCTGCGCCGCCCAAATTGCCTGGACGCTGACAGCACTGCGCATTCCAAGCAGAATAGCAAGTATATCTCATAAGTCTACGACAAATAACCGTAGCTGCATTTGATGGTTTACAAAGTCATTTGTCCACTGAGACGTCCGCAATAAGCTTCAGCTTCCACACTGTGTTGCGCTGAAGAGACAATCCAGTTCATCAAAGGGTGCCAATCAAAGTTCTGCTGCAGAGTGTGCTGCTTTTTAGTCTTCAGCCGCAGAGATAGATGTACTGGCGATTTATTCTCGTGGTACGTAAGGCATGACTTCAGTGAATCAGTACTCACTCGCTGGACCTGAGGACAGATACGACCCTAAGTTAGCTGTGTTCAACTCTCTCTACATCTCTTCCATTTGATTTCGCTATCCAAATCGACAAAATTAAATCACTGCTAGTGCGTTCCTCACAAATTTTCGTTGGTCTCACAGTCAATATAAATGAAAACTATTCTGGAAAGAAGAGAATAGCTTTAACATTGCTCTCGCGGCGAGATATTAGTATTCCGCCACTTTTAAAACCTGGTACCGTTATCTGCACCTGCTGCATCTGTCATCTAGAATGATATTGTTCGCAAGTTCTTGTAGACGATAGAAATCGATCGTCTGACTATTATTCATTTAAGTAATGGTATCCAAACCGTCAACTATTCTTGAAACTGCTCTATTACTTGTTTTTCTCAACCATTTAACGATAGGACTATTGAGTTCTACAATTCATTCCAAACTGACTCTGATCTTTCCTCTTCTACAAACCTAATGAATCCCAAATCTCCTACAATCAGTTTTGGATACCGTAATTTGTGATGGTCGCTAGATATTTGTATCCGAGCTACTCTATCCTGTATATACTATGACAATAATCCATTAAACCGGTCGTTCTTATGGTAAGGTTTTTCCATGGATTTCTCTTTTGATCTACTGGCTTTCTTTTTTATTTACTATTTCTAGCACTTCCTTGTTTCAGACTTTTGGTGAACAGGTTTTATTTAGTCAATATACAACAGCAATAGGTAACGAAGCTGACATCATCTGAT
Organism: Schistocerca serialis cubense; assembly: GCF_023864345.2. Classification (NCBI taxonomy): domain Eukaryota; kingdom Metazoa; phylum Arthropoda; class Insecta; order Orthoptera; family Acrididae; genus Schistocerca; species Schistocerca serialis. Next base: position 1,121,665,604 of record NC_064639.1, on the reverse strand, counting down.
ATAGTTCATGGTAATATATAACTGAAAGATTTGTTTAGATTTGTGTGGTCGAAGATCTTTTACGTGGAACAGCAAACTAGTTACAATGTATTTTTGACGAGATGGAAACTGCATGCCCTACCAGACGCTGAGGTCAAGACCACGAACCACTATACTCCATTTGGCGTAAGAAGGTCCATGACACTTGCAGTTGGCTGGACGCAGCAGCTTCACACACCTACGTTAACAGAACATATAACGCGATCTTGTAAACGTCTCAGTGGCAAAGCCTCAGCGTTGTCGCAGCTCCGTAGACGACTATTGTTTTCACCTGCAGCTGTGTGCTGCGAGGGTTTCGCAGTTGAAAACTTACAAAAGTGCTGCCAGCCGTCAGGGTCTTCTTACGCCAACTCGAATATGTCATGTGCACTGTCGCTCAGCTCAGTTCCACTCTCAGCATTAGAAGAAACTTCCATGATTTTGTCTGATGTACATTGACATGCGCATGATGATTTACAGAGTGAAGTCATTTGTAGATGTCAGTGAGTGAGCAGGTGGAAAAACTTAGGTCAGTGGCCTTCTTTGTCTTATATGAAGGGACAATTGTATGGTATAGTTTTTTCGGAGCTCCCAGGTGGGTATTAAGGCACCTGACTGGAGTTGGCTTTATTCCTCTGCTCAGATAGTGTATGAATATTGTGTCTCAAGTGTCTTTTTTTAGTAGAAATGACTGTAAATGGAGTGCATATAGGTTAATGTGTAGTGATGAAAGAAATGAGACGGCGAAACCTGGTGCTGGCCCTCTAGAATCACGTGAAGCAGACTGTGCGCCTTAACCACTCCATACGACGAACCAATCAGCACTAATAGGACGACATGCCCGCAATGAGACACAGCGGAGAGATTTTGACTTCCAGCAACGACAGGTCATCAGCAACTTTGCACCCCCACCACCATCACCGGCACCACCACCACCGCCACCACCAGCAGCGCTTCTCCCATTTTGGGCCAAGTACTGGTAAAAAATACCTGCCACCACCACGAATTGGACTGCCTACTCGAGCAGTCGCGCATCACTGCACCGTCACGGGATGGCGACCTAGGCTATGGAGGTGGGCTTCTGCAACTCTTAGAGAGGATTAGATTGTCAGCTTGTGCAAATATCTGCCCTAAAGCCATGCCTTAATCCACCATAACAACACACGATGTTACAGAAGAACGCACGTCATCTAATCATAGTCATTTACACGAATCACAGAAATGCATTAAATTTGAAAATATCATAAGAAAACTCCAAATACACTATTACTACTAGGACTTTATCTCATGGGAGCAATTAATTCCATTATTGTGTCCTATTTATATTGAGAATTTAATCTTTTATGGAAGTTACTAATTTAAGTGTGTAGTCAACCAATTTTTATTTTTTTGTTCATCTGTTGAGCAGAGGTTATCATCCATGAATCTTACACAATAGAATAAGTATTCCTTTGCAACAATTTTTGTAAAAATGAACTGTTCAGTGTGATTAAAAAAAATGCCTTCTGAAGCTAGAAACCCATCAGTAATCCATCCTCTCGTAAATAAAATTCATTGTTCAACTGGAAGTAGTTTTGTTCCTTTGTAAGCATTACTGATTTGAGTATTTCATTAATTTGTTCAACAAGGCGTTAGCTGTATGCTTTCAGATATTTTTTTCTATAAAGTTTTTTGTCTGTGTTACTCGTTATTGGAATTCATGCTTTCTTTTTAGAATGAGACAGGTGTTGCTATATCTGGATGTTTTATACTTTCCTGTTTGTATTGACTGTATAGTGTTTTAGTGGTTATGTCTTATGCGTAATTTGATGTTTGGTTGACTGGCTGGTTGATATGTGGGAGGGAACCAAAGAACGAAGTCACCTGTCCCTTCAGATTAGGGGAGGATGAGGAAGTAAGTCGGCTGTGCTCTTTCAAAGGAACCATCCCAGCATACGCCTGAAGCGTGTAAGGTGGCAGAATAAATGAGGGTCAATTTCGCACATTACATGAGAGTTTTACACATTGTAAAAGGAAGGTGAATATGACACCTAACTTACTTCAGCAGTAATAAGCAGATTTGCCTTTAGGTCTGTAATGCAAAAGGGATGACACTCAATCTAAGGTATTAACACGCCTCTCCTATATAATGCATGTCCATTAGCAGGAGGTGAAACAAGCAGCGAGAGGAAACGTTTTGTGTGGAATCGAGCACTGGCAGAAGCAGAGGCTGCACCATGGGAGGCACCACGGAAAGCACTTACGGGGTGCATCCTGCGTCGGGAGTCTGCGACGGGACAGGTGACTCTACGGGACAGCATGTAATGGACCACCAGATGTAGGACAGAAAGAAGCTTTAGAAAACTGCATTTCGGAATTCCAAATGGATGCGAACAAAACCAGTGATGCAGTTGATCACGTGAACAGCGAATGGTACACATGTGATGTACACATGTAGCTTTAGGCGTCTGGAGTGGGCACAAAACGTCCGATTGGCGGAAATGAACTAGGAAGGAGTAAAGTGCCGAGATTTCGACGCAGTTTAATGGTAGAGCCCTTGCGATTGGCAGAGAGAGTTTCCACAAAATAAGAGGAACACTCCCATTGGTCGAAAAAAGCCGTGACATGAAGAACGAAAGAACCCAGGTGGGAAGACAATTCGACTACGAGAAAGACAAGAGCGAAATTTTCGTGGACTCTTCTCTGAACTGGCATCAAGTGCAGAATGCGGTGCATAACGCTCTGTACGATGCAGAGGAGAAATTTGTATGAACACGACGTTCACTGCAGCTGACATTCAGCTAGATATTAGCTGCAGCGTCGTTGAGCTCCAACTGTGGAGAAACGGACTAGCCAGGTAGTTGATAGCCCTTGCGAGGACTGAGAGGGCGTTTTAATATGCACACTGCTCCAGCCATGCACGTGCATATCGCCATATTCCAAGACTAGCGATCAGTGCATGTTTTCTCGTGTCATGAGAAGCTTATGGAGAGTTTCTGCTGAAAAAACTCAGCAAAGGCTTAATTACTTTTTATAGAATTTCAGTGGGCGAGAGCAGCCATGCAGATGACAGCTCATCGTAGCTAAGATAAATACCACGAGCAAAGGCATAAACTTGTTGGTTCACCAGCTTGCGTCCACTGTAAACTCGAGCGGCCTGGGGTAATCATTTGCTCAACTTGTCACAAAACTAGCCATCCTCCATAGACTTGATTGTAATACTAGTACCGAACTTTGAACCGGAATCGAATGATTTATCGTAGTACTGGCCAACATCATAACACAGCCAGAACAATACTTTTGTAAAGGAACTTCTAGTTAAAATTTTACCATTGTTGTTGTTTAGGATTATTTCACTTTCTGAGGACGAGATGCGTTCGTTTGACAACTGTCGTAACATTGTCACATTGTAATCTATGTAAATGCATGTATTTCTGTGTTAAGATTGCAACATTAAACCAAAAATATTTACAGCTTACACAGTTGTTGTTCTGTTCTGAAAACATTACAAGTGATTTAGGGATATCATGGAAAACCTAAATCAGAATGGCTGGAAACGGGTTTGAAACATCGTTTTCCCGAATGCGAAACCAGTATGTTAACCACTGCACCACCTTGCTCAGTAAATTTGAAATTTTCTGGCAGTAATTGTAACATATTTTCTGCACACTTCTGACTGGGGGCTTATCTGAATTTGACTATGGGTTTGATTCAGATGTTCGGCTTTTTGATTTTTGGATGGCATCGGAAGCTAGGTGATGTGGCATTATTCTGTATCTGTTTGCTTTTTTCCAGGTTATCCGGTATATTGTTCATATTTCTTCATATAATTTTTTACTCCTGTCTGGAATCTGTTTGTAGCGACTGATTTTAATTTTGTAATACATTCCTGGAAATTGAAATAAGAACACCGTGAATTCATTGTCCCAGGAAGGGGAAACTTTATTGACACATTCCTGGGGTCAGATACATCACATGATCACACTGACAGAACCACAGGCACATAGACACAGGCAACAGAGCATGCACAATGTCGGCCCTAGTACAGTGTATATCCACCTTTCGCAGCAATGCAGGCTGCTATTCTCCCATGGAGACGATCGTAGAGATGCTGGATGTAGTCCTGTGGAACGGCTTGCCATGCCATTTCCACCTGGCGCCTCAGTTGGACCAGCGTTCGTGCTGGACGTGCAGACCGCGTGAGACGACGCTTCATCCAGTCCCAAACATGCTCAATGGGGGACAGATCCGGAGATCTTGCTGGACAGGGTAGTTGACTTACACCTTCTAGAGCACGTTGGGTGGCACGGGATACATGCGGACGTGCATTGTCCTGTTGGAACAGCAAGTTCCCTTGCCGGTCTAGGAATGGTAAAACGATGGGTTCGATGACGGTTTGGATGTACCGTGCACTATTCAGTGTCCCCTCGACGATCACCAGTGGTGTACGGCCAGTGTAGGAGATCGCTCCCCACACCATGATGCCGGGTGTTGGCCCTGTGTGCCTCGGTCGTATGCAGTCCTGATTGTGGCGCTCACCTGCACGGCGCCAAACACGCATACGACCATCATTGGCACCAAGGCAGAAGCGACTCTCATCGCTGAAGACGACACGTCTCCATTCGTCCCTCCATTCACGCCTGTCGCGACACCACTGGAGGCGGGCTGCACGATGTTGAGGCGTGAGCGGAAGACGGCCTAACGGTGTGCGGGACCGTAGCCCAGCTTCATGGAGACGGTTGCGAATGGTCCTCGCCGATACCCCAGGAGCAACAGTGTCCCTAATTTGCTGGGAAGTGGCGGTGCGGTCCCCTACGGCACTGCGTAGGATCCTACGGTCTTGGTGTGCATCCGTGCGTCGCTGCAGTCCGGTCCCAGGTCGACGGGCACGTGCGCCTTCCGCCGACCACTGGCGACAACATCGATGTACTGTGGAGACCTCACGCCCCACGTGTTGAGCAATTCGGCGGTACGTCCACCCGGCCTCCCGCATGCCCACTATACGCCCTCGCTCAAAGTCGGTCAACTGCACATACGGTTCACGTCCACGCTGTCGCGGCATGCTACCAGTGTTAAAGACTGCGATGGAGCTCCGTATGCCACGGCAAACTGGCTGACACTGACGGCGGCGGTGCACAAATGCTGCGCAGCTAGCGCCATTCGACGACCAACACCGCGGTTCCTGGTGTGTCCGCTGTGCCGTGCGTGTGATCATTGCTTGTACAGCCCTCTCGCAGTGTCCGGAGCAAGTATGGTGGGTCTGACACACCGGTGTCAATGTGTTCTTTTTTCCATTTCCAGGAGTGTATTATTTAATGGATTGAATTGTTGTGTGTATTCAACAGACTGATTTTTGTCCATGAGTATGACTGTGTTCCCCTTGTGTGCTTTTAAAGATTTTTGCTGAGGTGTCTGAGTGTTGGACTTTGTGTGTTTTTATTGTTTCTGTGCTGCTCTGCGCACATGGGTGTTATTATATTATGGATTTCTTTTTTCACTAGTTGTCTGGTTACCCCAATTTTGATTGTGCTGTTTTCTGTTCTACCTTCCCTTGTCAAAACATTCTCTGCTTCTATATATTTTTTTTAATATTTGATCACTGATATCTTAATTTACATTGTATTCCAACCTTCTCTCCAACAACTGTCTTTCTTGTGTGCTTATTTGTGTGTCTGTAAAGTTCGCAAGTATGTGTGTGTGTTTTATGGTTGTGATTAAAGTTACTATGTTGTAATTGGAGTGTTATGAGTTGACTAACTTTTCTTCCGTGCACTGTTTCCTTCGCTTCATAGCAGTTTTTGTTTGACTCTTAACATCGCTGACCAGACGGCAGGTATTATTAACGGTGTGTGTAAGTTGCAATTATGTTGCACACAACTCATAACCTTGCCTGTGTTTATTTTTAGACTAATGGAATCCGGTTTCGAATTTTAACCAAAACTCTTGGCAGCATGCATTGCTGTTTTTTATCTATACATTAATATATTTAGGTCATTAGATCAGCGTGTGGTATTGAAATTTAGGTATCGTATTGTCTTATAAATGCTGAGGTGAAGTCTTCTCAATTTCTAGTAGAGGCCATTGGGAAATTTTTCTTTGAGTGGCTCCACTTTACGAGTAATAGGGCAAAAATTGCATCTCTGAGACCAAACTGAACTTCAGCATTTCATTCCGTTGTCTAGTACTACGCCACCGGCCATTAAAAATGCTACACCACGAAGAAAAGCAGATGATAAACGGGTATTCATTGGACAAATATATTACACTAGAAGTGACATGTGACTACATTTTCACGCAATTTCGGTGCATAGATCCTGAGAAATCAGTACCCACCACCTCTGGCGGTAATAAAGGCCTTGATACGCCTGAGTATTGGTCATACAGGGCTTGGATGGCGTGTAAAGGTACAGCTGTCCATGCAGCTTCGACACGATACCACAGTTCATCAAGAGTAGTGACTGGCGTATTGTGACGAGCCAGTTGCTCGGCCACCATTGACCAGACGTTTTCAATTGGTGAGAGATCTGGAGAATGTGCTGGCCAGGGCAGCAGTCGAACATTTTCTGTGTCCAGAAAGGCCCGTACAGGTCTTGCAACATGCGGTCGTGCATTATCCTGATGAAATGTAGGGCTTCGCTGTGATCGAATGGAGGGTAGAGCCACGGGTCGTAACACATCTGAAATGTAACGTCCACTGTTCGAAGTGGCGTCAATGCGAACAAGAGGTGACCGAAACTTGTAACCAATGCCACCCCATACCATCACGCCGGGTGATACGCCAGTATGGCGATGACGAATACACGCTTCGAATGTGCGTTCACCGGGATGTCGCCAAACACGGATGTGACCGTCACGATGCTGTAAACAGAACCTGGGTCTATCCGGAAAAAGGACGTTTTGCCATTCGTGCACCCAGGTTCGTAGTTGAGTACGCCATCGTTGGCACTCCTGTCTGTGATGCAGCGTTAAGGGTAACCGCAGCCATGGTCTCCGAGCTGATAGTCGATTCTGCTGCAGACGTTGTCGAACTGTTCGTGGAGATGGTTGTGGTCTTGGAAACGTCCCCATCCGTTGACTCAGGGATCGAGACGTGGCTGCACGATCCGTTTCAGCCATGCGGATAAGATGCTTGTCATCTGAACTGCTAGTGATACGAAGCCGTTGGGATCCAGCACGGCGTTCCGTATTACCCTCCTGAACCCAGCGATTCCATATTCTGCTAACAGTCATTGGATCTGGACCAACGCGAGCAGCAATGTCGTGATACGATAAACCGCAATCGCGTTAGGCTAGAATCCGACCTTTATGGAAGTCGGAAACGTGATGGTACGCATTTCTCCTCCTTACACGAGGCATCACAACAACGTTTCACCAGGTAACGCCAGTCAACTGCTGTTTGTGTATGAGAAATCGGTTGGAAACTTTCCTCATGTGAGCAAGTTGTAGGTGTCGCCACCGGCGCCAACCTTGTGTGAATGATCTGAAAAGCTAATCATTTGCATATCACAGCATCGTCTTCCTGTCGGTTAAATTTCGCATCTGTAGCACGTCATCTTCGTGTTGTAGCAATTATAATGGCCAGTAGTGTACATTCCAGCCATCCCTTCGTACGTATGCTTAGTGGAATGGAGGCTGACGGACCTGTTTGCGTACAAGTGTCTTGTCGTGTTTTAAATACATCCACGGTTGATTGTCTCAATTTACAGACAGGCGGACGCCTAATCAAGATATCGTGTTTGGTTTCTTGGAGCGTAGCTGTTTCCACGTTCGCCACTGGACTCGTGTTGTACGAACAGTCGATTGGTTCACATTCGGCCGCTCATGATGTAACAGCATTCTTTCGCTTGAGGCCCTGGAAAGAAGGGTGTGTAGGAATGCTGCGGTGCCCCACGCAGCCGCAGCTGAGCCCCGGCAGGAGCGGCGGGAGTCCAGATGGGCCGCGATAGGACGGGCGAGGCGACACCGCGCCGACCGCGGGCTGCCCGCCGTGATAAATGGGCCGCTCCGCTGCCGGGACGCGTCGCGTCTCTGTCTGCCGCGGTGAGCCGAGGCGAGAGGCGGAGGCGCAGTGTAGCCAGGCAGCTTGCAGGCACCTGCGGTGGTCACTCCCAGCGGAACTCCGGCGCGTCTCAACCGTTTTCGTAGCTCGGTTCACACCGCCTAGGGTAGCGGTCGGCAAACTGCGCCCCGCGGACTGCGTGCGGCCAGAATCAAGTGTTCGTGCGACCCGCGGTTCTCTGCCTTTTTTTTTTTTAAGAGGGGCGTTTGAAAAGTACGTGCAAAAATAAAAACTACTTACGTCTTTGGGGTTAACATTTTTAATTTTTCGACATAGTCTTCTTGCAGCCTTATACACGTCGTCCAACGCTTTTCTAGTTTGTTGATCCCTTCCGAATAATAGGAATTGTCCAAGTCTGCAAAATAGTTATTAGTTGCTGCAATCACCTCCTCGTTTGAATAAAATCTATGTCCCGCCAGCCATTTCTTCAAATTGAGGAACAGATAGTAGTCCGAACGAGCCAAGTCTGGAGAACAGGGGGGATGTGAAACGAGTTGGAATCCTATTTCCATTAATTTTGCGACTACAACTGCTGAGGTGTGTGCTGGTGCGTTGTCGTGATGGAAAAGGACTTTTTTGCGGTCCAATCGTCGGCGTTTTATATGCAGCTCGGTTTCCAAACGGTCCAGTAACGATGAATAATATGCACCTGTAATAGTTTTACCCTTTTCCAGATAGTCGATGAGGATTATTCCTTGCTAATCCCAAAAGACTGTCGCCATAAACTTTCCGGCCGAAGGAATGGTCTTCGACTTTTTTGGTGCAGATTCTCCATTGGAAACCCATTTTTTAGATTGTTCTTTGGCCTCAGGAGTATAGTAATATATCCATGTTTCATACACAGTGACGAAACGACGCTTAAAGTCGTGCGGTTCTTCCTGAACAGCTGCAAACTGTCCTTGCAAATACTTCACACGATTCCGTTTCTGGTCAAACGTGACCAACCGCGGAACCCATTTTTCTTCTCATGTCCAAATGTTTATGCAAAATATTATGTACCAGTTCATTCGAGATGTCCACAGCACTAGCATTCTCACGCACCTTAACTCTTCTGTCACCCATCACTATATCATGGATTTTATCAATGATTTCTGTAGTCGTAACCTCCACAGGGCGTCCAGAACGTTCAGCAGCACTCGTGCCCATATGGCCACTCCAAAAATTTTGAAAGCACTAATAAACTGTTCTAATCGAAGGTGCAGATTCACCGTAATGTTTGTCAAGCTTCCCTTTAGTCTCCTGGGGCGTTTTGCCTTCATAAAGTAATGTTTAATCACCACACGAAATTCTTTTTCGTCCATTTTTTGACAATCCAGTATACCTCCTCCTCTTGTGATTCTTGAACAGGGTATTCGGTATTACCAGCTGAAACTTGTTACAGAACTCAATTAGTCTTTCTCCTCTTTCATTCCATGTCCCAAGCCCATATTCTCCTGTAACCTTTTCTTCTACTCCTTCCCCTACAACTGCATTCCAGTCGCCCATGACTATTAGATTTTCGTCCCCCTTTACATACTGCATTACCTTTCAATATCCTCATACACTTTCTCCATCTGTTCATCTTCAGCTTGCGACGTCGGCATGTATACCTGAACTATCGTTGTCGGTGTTGGTCTGCTGTCGATTCTGATTAGAACAACCCGGTCACTGAACTGTTCACAGTAACACACCCTCTGCCCTACCTTCCTATTCATAACGAATCCTACACCTTTATTACCGGGTTGCTATACCTGGATATGATCAGACTTCTTTCATATGATGAAATGGTTGGCAGTAGTTAACGCTCTTGCTTGTGTGCTCTGGTGAAGTAATAGTGGTAAGCTTTACCTGTGTTCAAAGGAAGAGGGTGCCAATTTCAGCGACTGCTGTAAAAGTGTATGGTGGCTGAGGGCCAAGGGAAGCATTTTTCTGCAGAACCTTGCTGAAAACATTTGCAGACTGCCAAGCTCCATGTTCTCATTGTGCAGACACGTTGGATGGCGCCGGTCGGTCGGCGGTCGCGTCTAGGTAGGCTGACTAGCGCCGAGGAGTCGCCGCTGAAATGGGCAGAGCATTGAAGACCGGCTATAAAGAAGAGGATGGGCCCTTCTTAGGTAGGAAGCTGATGAGATGGCTGTGTGTTTCTGCGAATTTCGTCGGGACAAATCAGTGGCGCCCAGACGTTCAGACTCTGCTACAAAACATATTTGTGAAGGCATGAGGCTTTTAGCGAGTTAATGGCTGTTCTTTGGAAAGTTCGAAATGGACGCAACAGGGGAGATAACGAATTTTTTATGGAGGGCTGTGGTTTCATCCAGGTCATGCTTTAACAAAGAAATGGCGTAAATGTGTGGGAAAGAGGCTGCCAATCCCAATCTGAACCTTTATTCCATTTCTCCAAGTTAACTTTAAAGTAGCTGACTGGTCAAATCTGTGTATGCAGAGCAAGGGGCGCTCTCCAAGCTTCGAATGCCGCACTCCAGCTCGTGACTGGCTTGTGCTAAAGTGGGAGTAGTCTAAGATGTAAATGTGCTTTGCTACCGAGCTGGCGAGGAAAGCTGAGAAGAAAAGATGAGGACACTGTTGTACTGGCGCTTCACGGGTAAAGAGCTGCAGGTATTTACCTGCACAGTGAGACTTGTGTCCTTTGCTAGTGTGCCACTTAGAGCCTGCACTAGTCACCATCAGAACCATCAGAGGTACTGCATCCTGCATCACGCACACAATGATTGAAGCGTGGGTGTACTTATTTGTTTTGAGTCGGCCGTCTAAACATGATTTGGCAGACCAGCAAACTGGTCCAGCTGGACACCTGTGACCACACGGCTGTGACGGCATCAATGACTACGGATACCATAAGGAATATCAAGAAACTATAATGTACGTCAAGGTTTCAGAGACTCATAGGGAAGTACCTGCTCTCCGAATTAGCCGAACGCGAGACCGCGGACTTACATTTTTCAGGGCACGAGCCATTAATAACAGATTGCTGCCGTCCATAAGTCCAGTCGCCTAGCACATCGCAGTGTGCTGCCCTGACCTGCAGGAGGGTAAAGTGTTCGCCGCTACGGCGTGGGGCTCGAATATATGCTTCTCAGCACACTGTTCTTTGGAACCATATTTTTCTCTTTGGAATAGTAGAGTATAGCTGCTTGATAGTAGCGTAGTTTTTGGTCCATACCACGGATTCACATGTATGAAGTCAGGTAAAGAGGTTAGTTCTGGTTAGTGCCGTGTGAAGATCCCTAGCTGATCACTTTGCTCACTATAGATTGCATATTAGTGAAAGCGTTTGTCAAATAAAAATGTTTCTGTGACGTTTCTTTAGCCATTTTTTGTCTTGTGGTGTTAAGAATGAATAAATTTATTGTTATTTAGATCACAGCTCTTTCCAGTGTTCTGATTAACATTACCGTTACCTTTTTCATTAAATTCTTGATTACAATTGAAAGTAGGAAGTTTGCAGCTGCAGTGGTAAAGTGCTTCAGAGAGAACTCTCAGACTATCTTACGTACGTTTCCTGACCATGCCGTTGTAATAGGAACTGACTTCAACTTGCTAGTCATGTGTAGGGAAAGCCATGCTACCAAACCTGGTGCCAGAAACAGGGACTGTTGTGAAATTATTCTGAATGCCTTGTCCGAAAATTACTCTAGCAGATATTTAGAGAACCAATTGGTGAAGGTAACGCCTTAGACTTTCTAGCAACACACAGACCTGAACTTCTCGCAGCAGTTGACACAGAAGAAGTGGCCACAAGGCTGTGATAGCACCAGTGATTACGAATACTATAAAGAATGTCAAGAAAAGTAGGAAAATAGTTTTGGATAGAATGAGTGACAGGATACAATCTGCAGAATGTGTGAGTAGTCAATCAACATAAAAAATATACAGTTCTGCGGCCAACGGCGTGGAACACGAATGGAAGAAATTCAAAAGCATCTTTCATTATTCCTTAGACAAGAAGGATCTGAGCGAGGTTCTAAGGGATAGGAAAGTTTCACCGTTGTTTAATAACCACGTTAAGAAACTGCTACGTATACAAAGAGAATATCATCACAGACTCAAGAAAAGTCAAAAACTAAATGACGAACAAAACCTAAAAGAAGAGAAAATGAGAGTAATTTAAGCAATGAGGAAAGTGTTTAATGACTTCCAAAGTAAAATTTTTGTCAACCGATCTCAGTAAAAGCACTAAGAAGTTCTGGTCTTACGTAAAATCAATAAGCTGTTCGAAATTATGTATTCAGTCACTCAGTGATCATGATGACACCGAACAGGGAAAATGACAGAGAGAAGCGCAAAAATACTGAATTAGCTCTTTCGAAACTGTTTCACCGCAGAAGATCGTAACAGGGTGCCTCATCTCAATGATCGTATGAACTTCGAAAAAACTGAAATCGCTTTGTAGCCGAAAGAAATCAGGGCCAGATGAGATGCCAGTAAGATTTCATAGAGATTATAACAAAGAACTTGCTGCACTTCTAGCATCAGTTATCGCAGGTCGTTGGTACAACGAACGATACCTAGCTACTGGTAAAAAGCGCGGGTTATTTCCGTCTCGAAAAACGATCGTAGGATAGATATACATAATTATAGGCGTACATGGTTGACGTCAATCTGCTGTACAATTATGGAACACGTTTACACTCATGTGTTATGACACTTTGGAGAACGAAAATCTCTGTAACAAAACTATCATGGATTCTGCACACAAAGGTCTTGCGGAACTCACCTCGCTCTTTTCGTCCATGAGATCCATAGAGCTGTAGACATCTGCGCTTAGACCGATACCCTGTTTCTCGACTTCAGAAAGACATTTGACACCGTTCCGCACCGCCATTTAGTGAAAAAATACGAGCTTACCGAGTGTCGCAATAGATTTGCAACTGGATTCCAGACTTCCTTGTACACAGAATTCAACACGTCGTACTCAGTGAAACAAAATCGACAGATGTAAAGATAAGTTTCGGAATACTCAAAGGGAGTGTAACAGAACCGTTAATGTTTACAAAATGTATAAATAATCTAGTAGGAAGCGTCGGAGTCTCTTTATGGTTGATCGGAGATGATGCGATTTTCTGTAAGAAGGTGGCACTACGGTCGCAGGTTCGAATCCTGCCTCCGACATGGATGTATGTGGTGTCCTTAGGTTAGTTAGGTTTAAGTAGTTCTACGTTCTCGGGGACTGATGACCGTAGATGTTAAGTCTCGTAGTGCTCAGAGCCATTTGAACCATTTTTAAGTAGGTGGCAACGCCGGAAGACAGTAACGATTTCCGGAAGGACCATCAGATGATTGTTGAATGGTGCATGGACTGGCAGTTGACCCAGAACGTAAGAAAGTAAAACTTATTGCTCACACGTAGGAAAATAAATAGAATACTGTATGACTAGACTGCTGACGACAAGTTGCTGGAAATCTTAACCACGGTAAAACATCGAGGAGAATCTATCGGGAGAGACCTTAAGTAGAATGACCGCATGAAACAAACAGTAGGAAAAGCAGAAGCGAGACTCCAATTCGTAGGATGAATTCAGGCACTAAAAAAGTGACTCACAAGGCACTTTTTAGATCTTGGGTCTTGTTCGTCAGTCTGAGAGCGTTGCGTTTCGTCACGGGATGGACTAGTCGCACGGGAGTGTTAACGGATCCTCAGCAAACTAGAATGACAGACGCTACAAGAGAGGCCTTTGCTTCCGGGAGAGGTTTACTATTGAAATTTCGAGGGAGTACTTCCCGAGAGGAGTCGGATAATTTATTACTTCCTCCCATATACGACGTGCGACAATAAAGTAATAAGACTGATTTTCTTCGCAAGATGTTACAACCCTGCAGGCTTGCGTAGGCACAATATCTTTGACCTTGGTCTATAAGCTGCTTCTAGTTCAAAGCAGCACATCGATGCACTGTTCAGTCGTGAGTTGTGCTGTAGTAAGTTAACACGTGTTTGTGTCTCTCGTCACGGAAATGAAACCGCATACTATTGCGCAACGGTATGCCATTTCTTTTTGAGCTAAAAGAAAACGCGACGACAACTTATGGTAAGCTTCAGAAGGCTTTGGAGAGGAGGTTGTGTCAAGTGCTCAAGTTTTTCGTTGACATAAAATGTTTAGAACGAATATTGAAGATGAAGACTGCAGTGGACGACCATCAACCTCACGGACGGATATCAACTTGATCAGGGTGCGTGAACTCGTACGATCTGATCGAAGATTATCCGTGAAAATGATTGCAGAAGAACTGAACATCAGTCGAGGAACGGTTCGTCTAATAATAACCTAAAATCTCGATATGAGAAAGATTTGTTCAAAAATGATCCCCAAAAATCTCACACCACAACAGCGAGAAACACGGAAAAATGTGGCAGCCGATCTGTTCGGAAATCAATCCAGAATTGTTGAGCCGTGTTATCACTGTTGATGAATGTTGGTTTTTTCAGCACGATCCAGAGACAAAACGCCAAAGTTCGCAATGGTGCTCAAAGGGATCACCCAGACCAAAAAAACCTCGCAAGTCAAAGTGAAAAGTTATATGAATGCATGTTTATGTGCTTCTTTGATTCCAAGGGAATTGTTCATAAAAAGTGGGTGCCTCGTGGACAAACAGTTAACCAATATTACTACAAAGAAGTTTTAGAAAGACTTCATAAAAGAGTTCTACGTGTTCGTGCCAGCATTGCTGACAATCGGATTCTGCGTCACGATAATGCGCCATCCCATACGCTCTGTCAGTACAGCTATTTTTAACCTCAAAACAAATTTCAGTACTACCACAGCCACCTTATTCACCAGATATCGCTCCGTGGAACTTTCCTCTATTTCCTAGAGTCAAAACGGTTGTCAAGGGACACCATTTTGAAACAACACAAGATGTCCAAAAAGCTGTGACGATATTATTGGAGGATATTAGAGAAGATGAGTTCCAGAAATGTTACAATCAATGGCAGAAGCGCTGGAAAAAGTGTGTGCAATCAGAAGGGAACTACTTTGAAGGAGACAACACTAAATTTGACTAAAACGGCAAGCAACAGTTTTTTTCACATCAGTCTCATTTCTTTATTGTCACACCTCGTATGTATAGCGAAATGACCACAATGAGAAAATTTGTCAAATTAGTGGAGGCAATCATTCTTGGAATAGGGATGGAACAAGAAAGAGTTAGTAGTACCAGAAGCAACCTCCGAAACAATACTTCAGGTGGCTTGCGGAGTACTGATGTAGAGGTTTAAAGTAAATAACAATGTAATGTAACGATTATTCAGAGAAATATCAGATAACATAAAGATACACTGTTATTTCGTATAGGATAATGCTCGCGCACCTTAAGGCCAATGCAACTACGTCAGTACACGTATTACAAGGGATTTCTAACGACGGATAGTTGAGTGCCATCCTTGTATTACAAACCTGAACCCATTTGATTTCAGTCTTCGGCGGATGCAAAATGATAAGAAGCGTGCAAACAATCTTCATACACTCGACGAGTTAGGAGACAGCATTCAGCTTATCTAGCATATCGAAAGCCGGAATTTCGTCAAGTGCTCTACAACATGTTCAGATGGTTGAAATGGCTCTAAGCACTATGGCACTTAACATCTGAGGTCATCTGCCCCTAGACCTAGAACTACTTTTAAACCGAACTAACCTAAGGACATCGCACACATCCACGCCCGAGACGGGATGCGAACCTGCGACCGTAGCAGTAGCGCGGTTCTGGACTGAAGCACCTAGAACCGCTCGGCCACAGCGGCCAGCTACAACGTGTTCTGAACGTGTCGGGCTGCTCTTGATGCAGTGGGACCTCTTTCCTAGCAATTGCTGTGAGCAAAAGTAAGTGAAATTTAGTTGCACCGTGCAAGATCCCCTCGCTTCTAAACTGATGCTGTTATTACACAGCTTTGCCGCGAGTCCATAGAGCGTGGTATATGTGACGTACAGTATGACTGGTCAGCATTTCCACCCGAAATTTGCGAGTGTAAGTCGGACCTTCCTTGATCTGCCTTGGTGGGTCGTGTCGTCGGATTTCCTCCTACCTGTGCGCGGTGCAGCTCTCGTAAATGTCGTCCCGTGCAGATTCTTCACTGGCGCATTGGATGTCTCTGTCGGTGGAAGCTAGTTATCTGAAATTGCTGTCGGTCAACTTTGGGGTATCTATTTACTCGAAATTAACATTCAGAATGTCGTAATATCACTTTTATTCCTATTAGATCAATAATGAAACACTCATGTCACAAACTACTCGTAACCGAGAGCATGGCTACCATCGAACAAGACAGGAATATCTCTTAACGCTGACTGCCGACTTTGGCGCGCAGTCCGTATCTCTTACTAGTTTCGTCACAGTTCGTGAATTTCCGATCTTGTTCCCACTTACTAAGATATGCATTTGTTAATGAACGGGCGTGAATTGTAACGAGGCAAAATTATGATAAATAGTTTTAAACATCCAGAGACTCCTCCTCGTATTCATGTTGTCATAGATTACTTTAATTATTAAATATAAGTCAATAAAATCGGTGACTTTGGCGCCAAGATGGCGGTACTTCCCGTCATGTATATTTCCCAGGCTGACGCTTGTCGCTACGGTCCAGCGCCGAGCCCCACCCCACTACGCGCGACATATGGTCGCTTCGTCACCTAGCCAGCCAGCGTGGGAAATGCTCTCCGACTCATGACCGGCTACGGACTACAGCACTTCTTAACTAGCGTGAATACATCAGTAAGGGACAATAATTTATTAAAACCGGTAAAAATGTCTTCCTCACGTAAGAGGCACCTTACAACCGCTTATCTCAGGGGACATGCGACGAGCACTCTGAGGCAGTTACTGGGGAAATTAGCTGGTCCATACGAAGTGCCAACTCCGGGAAAATGTGTGGTCGTACCTGAAATAGCCTTTATCCAATAAAAGGGAGAAAAATCCCAGACAAGAAATCCTTCCACATTATTTGTGCTCTAACCTTCCTGTAATAGTTTCAACTGACAGAGCAGTAGAGTTCCGTAAATGACGCAAAGCCACTAGCGGAAGTAATGTGGTGCAGGAGCTCGATGGCTGGTGTACTCACCTCCTGGCACACAGAACGACACGAGCCGGTGGCTAAGGAACAGCAGGCGGACTCTGCAAAAGATACAAAAAAAGCGTTACCGCTGTTATCATCACAGCAGCGTAGATTCATGCAAAGTACAGAGACAACTTGTGGCTTTTAAAGGCTCATATGTCGATTTGCAAAGTGAATTGCTTTGAATGTGGTGAATTTACTGATGGCCTACGTGTAAGCCCAATTAGCGTCTTAATAGCTAACTGCAGCACATGAGGGTAATTCCAAATGTAAGATCTCCTATTTTTTATAGAGCTGTTCATTTCTACAATGCTTTACATCAGTTTACAGCTCGAACATTTTGCTATTTTTCGACATAATCATCAGTTCTGTCGATGAATTTTTGTAGACGCTGTAGCAGTTTTTGTATGCCCATGTCATACCAGTTCGCCGCCATACTGTTCAGAAAGTTACGAACCTCTTCTTTCACCTCGTCGTCAGCGCTGAATCGCTTTCCGGCCAAATGTTCTTTTAACTTAGGGAACAGGTGACAGTCACAGGGCGACAGTTCAGGTCTATAGTGTGGGTGGGTGATTATGTTGCACTGAAACTGTTACAGGAGAGCAACAGTTTGCCTCTGGAACCGCGCGACCGCTACGGTCGCAGGTTCGAAACCTGCCTCGGGCATGGACGTGTGTAATGTCCTTCGGCTGGTTAGGTTGAAGTAGTTCTAAGTTCTAGGGGACTGATGACCTCAGATGTTAAGTCCCACAATGCTCAGAGCCATTTGATTTGAACAGTTTGCCGAGCGATGTGTGCGCGAGCGTTGGCATGGAGAATGTGTACACCCTTGCTCAACATTCCTCTTCTTCGGTTCTGAATTGCCCGTTTGAGTTTTTTCAGAGTCTCACAGTACCTGTCGGCGTTAATTGTGGTCCCAGTGAGCATGAAGTCGACCAACAATACACCTTTCCGATCCCAAAAAACGGTTGTCATGACTTTACCAGCACACTTTGTTTGAATTTCAGCGGCTTTTGGCGAAGAAAGATGCCGCCACTGGCGTGATTGTTGCTTGGTCTCAGGTGTAAAGTGGTATGCCCAGGTTTCACGCCCGTGACAGTTGAGTCCAGAAAGTCGTCCTGTTCGGCTGCAAGGCGGTGAAGAAATGCGCGGGAAGCATCAACTCGTTGCCGCATGTGGTCCTCAGTCTGCATGCGTGTCACCCATCTTGCGCACACCTTCCGGTAGTTGAATGTTTCCGTTAAAATTCTGTGAGCAGTGCTTCGGGAAACCTCAGGAACCAAAGTGCAGAGATTATCCAGGGTGATACGCCGATCTTGACGCGTGCTTTGCTCAACCTTCAACACTGTCTCTTCAGAAACTGACGGCCTCCCGCTCATTTGTTCGTCGTGAACTTCGGTCCGACCAGCCACACACTCTCCACGCCACTTGCGAACATTGTAGACATCCATGCTCGACTCACCATACACTTCCGCCAGTTGGCGATGGATTTCAATCGCCGCAGTGCCCTTTGCGTTTAAAAACGAGTAACTGCGCACAATTCGCACTTGGCTGTAACATCCAACGGGAGCTGCATTCTCAACGGCTACCAAGCCAAGACTGAGCGCCTCAGCGCGGCGTGCGCATGTTTACACACAGCGCATGAACACTCTTTATAACAGTGTGACCAACTGCCTGACAAATAGAGTTCTGTACTGATAAAAAAAAAGGAGACCTTACTTTTGGGATTACCCTCGTAGATGCCTAGCGATGAACATGGACGTTACTCGCACAGAAAGGTTTGTGCACGTGGTACCACCAGAAAGTATATTTGATTACCACCAAGAACTGCTATCGAAATTATTTTAGTTTTACTATTGGTTTCCATCTTACGATGAATTTTAAGTTGCTGTTGTTGTCGTTTGTGTGGCCATCAGCCCGAAGACTGGTTTAATGTAGATCTCTCCGCTAGTCTACCCTGTGCAAGCCTCTTCAACCCCGGATAACTACCACCTCTTATATCCATTTCAGTCTGTTTTCATCCCTTGGTCTCCCCCTACAATTTTTAACGACTCCCTCCTCTCCCCATATTTCCCTGCATTACCAAACTGATGACTGCTTCATGCCTTAAGAAGTGTCCTATCAATCGATTCACTATTTTAACGAAATAGCGCCGTCAATTTCAGTTTCCTCCAGTTCTTTTCGGTACATTCTCATTAGGCACTCGATTTACTCGTCTAATCATTAGCATTCTGCTATAGCACTACATTTCAAATGATTTTGTTCTCTTCTTGTCAGAACTGTTTATCATCCACGATTCACGTCCGGATAAAGCTGCACTTCACTCGAATTTCATCAGAAAAGACTTCGTAACATTTCAATGTATTGATCTGATTTTCCTGGAGACATATGAGTCTCAACTTTATCTTCGGAAAGGATAGAAGCTGAAGAAATGAATTAAAATTTGTGCCACGGCCAGGAGTTGAAACCGGGTTCAAATCCCGACCGCAGCACGAATTCTAATTTATTGCAGCAGCTCTATCCTTATTGAATTTATATTGATATTTATACGGCTCCAAATTCCTTGGTTTCAGCTTTAGTACCATATAATTAACTACTGCCCACATGGCAATGTTATTATAACGCCGCCAAATTCAAGGACGGTACATTATACAGTCGACAGTAAACTGTACCAGTTAACCATAAAAATTTCATGTTGTAATCCAAATGTCATCGATTATGTCTCTGAAAACAACTCAAGATTTTCCAAGGATCTTCGCTCTTGAACGACTGCCGAAAGCAATAATTACTAACAACAGCACTCAGTTTTCCTCTCAAGAGGTCAGACATTTTTTATGAAAGGAATTGCTTTTCACACTTTCAGCACGCACCATTTTATGTAGAAGCGAACGGACTAACAGAAAGATTTGTTCGGACATTCAAGTCGTGTATGACGAAGCTCTCTCAGCAGTATAGTAAGGGCAACGCTTTTCTATTATTTCTTTCTCAGTAAAGAGCCATTCCATATGATGCAAAATATCAAAACGTTCAAATGTGTGCGAATTTCTAAGGGACCAAACTGCTGAGGTCATCGGTCCCTAGACCTAAATATTTCCACATATAAATTGTTTTATAATGCTTCTTAGGCGTTCCGAGGATATCTTTGTGTCTGAAATATGTAGAAGTTCTTGGAACTTAAATCTGATGCTATGTTATTGGTGGTTCATGAAACGAACTCTATCCCGTGGTGCCTCTACAAGTTTTTCAGCAATTTTTTACCTTAGCAAGTACTGATTTAGGGGGTATATGGTAAAGCATTATTTACACCAGAAATATTTAAATAATGTTACTGATTGGCAATTATTTCTTTTTATTACAAATGATTTTGCCCTACTTCAGGTTACGTGGTAAAACAACTTTAGACGAAAGCTACAATGTTTACACAAGGAATCCCATCTCAACTCAATCTTACTAACCCCCCCCCCCCCCCCCGAATATTTTCCATTATGCATTCAGTTAACGGTGGTCACCATATCAACTGGCCCTCACTACCTACAGCAGTATTCGGCATATGTTCAGTTAACTTTGGCAATTCCAACGTACTTCACATGACGTGGATTACCAAGGAGGGCAGCCGTTCTTGATGCCCACCCCCCAAAAAATTGAATGAAAGCAAAATTCATAAATTGTTGTGGACTTAGATTAACAACATACTTTTTCAGTAAGTAAGGTCTAGTACCGTAAAATATCTTTTAACGGACACTTAGCAATACCAACGCACTTTCAATAAAGCTCTCTAACGAGGGGGGGTACTTTACGACGAAGCTAAATGTTTTTAAATACAAATTTCGCTAACTTTCGTTGACTTTTACTCAGAACATATTTTGCAAAATCATACTGATATGTAAGCTGGTTCCTGAACCTGAAAATATTGAAAGTGGCATTTAATGTGAAAAGTGACCTACTAGTAAAACTTAAATTTTTGTGTTGGCTTTACCTGAAAAATTAAAGACATTTATGGAATCTGATACATGACTTTATTAAAACCAAAAAATAAGGAGGGCGTTGAGTTAATACTGTAACACATTCTTCTATCTGCTAATTTCGGTTGAGAAAATGTGGAATTTGTTGTGCGACATCGTGAAATATTCGCGCTTCCGTCCCCATAGGATGACGAAGTTCGGGTAGATTAGATTAGATTAGATTAGATTAATACTTGTTCCATAGATCATGAATACGACACTTCGTAATGATGTGGGACGTGTCAGGTTAATAAAAGATGTCTGTACACGATATTAAATTACACAAAATATTGCATGACACAAATGTTTAAGGTTTTTTTCCCCTTAATTTATATCTAAAAATTCAGATGGCGGTGCAACACGTAGCGTTTAGAATGGCATCTGTAACCAAGGTGCGTTCCAAGCAGAAAGTTATCAGTGAGTTTCTTTTGGTGGAAAACTCAGATATTCACAGACGCTTGCAGAATATCTACGGAAACATGCCAATGAACGAAAGCATGGTGAGTCCGTCACTATCGCAAGAATATCGCGCAAACGTTTCCTATCTCTCACCTTCCGGTCGGCCGCACACAACTGTGACTCCTGCAACATTGGGACGTGATGACACTCTCATTACAGATTATCGACGGAGCGCAATCAACCACATAGCTACTTATCTGGAAGTATTTGTAAGTAGCCCTGACACATTCATCTACCATTTGGGGTACTCAAAAGAGTATATCCGCTGGATTCCTCATCACCTAACAGAGGATCACGAAAACCGACGAAGGCGTATCTGTGCGGAATACAAGGCTGATCGTGCCAATTTTCTGTTGAACATAGTCATAGGCGATGAAGTTTAGCCCTGCATTGCTTTAGACGATGTGTATGACTAGAATCAGCAGTTATGTAGCTGCCGTATTGTTTGTTATTGCCTAGCTTATTGGATGATTCAATCATCGGCTTAAGCTCAGAATTATTCTTCAAGCGATAAAGGAAATTCATATTGAACCTCCGACGGTTCTCTGTGATTTATTGCATAATTTGGTAAACCATACAGTTGCTGACGTCATTCGTTCCTAAATGTTGGAAACTAGTATCTATAAAAAGTAATAATTGCCAATCAGTATCATCAACTGTCATTTTCTAGTGTAGAGGATGGATTAACTTATTCCGTCTAGATTGGTGCTTACTAAGGTGAAACATTACTGAAAAAGAAGTGAAAACATTTGGCGATGACAG
Source organism: Schistocerca serialis cubense (assembly GCF_023864345.2). Taxonomy (NCBI): domain Eukaryota; kingdom Metazoa; phylum Arthropoda; class Insecta; order Orthoptera; family Acrididae; genus Schistocerca; species Schistocerca serialis. The sequence goes on along the minus strand of NC_064639.1, from coordinate 1,121,643,286 downwards.
TACGTTTTAAGAACTACCAATAACAAAGCATCAGACTGAAATTCTAAACTCCTTTACGTATTTTGGATATGGAGGCACCAAGCATCATAGAAAAATTTCGATGAGGAAATCATTTGAGGGTCTTTTGTACCTTACACCATGAGCTGCCCTCAAAATGGGATTAGTTGAATTCTTCCAGTACCTATTCGTTTGTGTGCTTTCGAGCTACGCTTAGTTCTTCAGCATTTATGTGCTTTCTGCAGCTATAAAACTGATCAGGTTAGTTTTGCTCCATCGCCTCATTTAGGCCTAATATGAAATGTCAACTTTTCATTAACATGTTATTTTTTTGCCACATGTGTTTTGTAACTATTTAGGCATGAAAATGTCACTGGGCACTTAATTTGAGAGTTCACAGCAGTTTTGTCGGATGTGTGTATGTGTGTGTTCTGCTGATGTGGTTTACATGCGAAATTACTGCAAGATACACTTCCTACGGGACTTTTCCGAGGACCAGTTTTAAACATGGTGCAAAAAAAAGTGATGATTCACATATATTTGAGTGTAGCCAAGTTGGTAACTCAGAGACTACATTTTGACTGGTGGCTAAAATATCATGTTGTGTTTGGCTGTTCCGTTTTAGCGCTAAGCTTTTAATGGGGGGAAGGGAGCTGGGAAGCGGAGGGAAAGACGTTTCTCGTCATGTGATAGCTATGCCGAAATTGATAAGGAAGGGCATTGCTTACTGCTGTGTAAGTAGGCTGTTTAGGTTTTTTTATTGGTAACGTCACCTCTGTATGAAAATCACTGGCTGTGCTGTGTGGAGCCTGTGGCTACTTTGCATTGTTGTCTGCCATTGTAGTGTTGGGCAGATGGATGTTAGCAGCGCGTAGCGTTGCGCAGTTGGAGGTGAGCCGCCAGCAGTGGTGGATGCGGGGAGAGAAATGGCTGAGTTTTGAAATTTGTAAAACTGGATATCATGAACTGCTATGTATATTGTGATTTTTCAACACTATTAAGGTAAATACATTGTTTGTTCTCTATTAAAATCTTTCATTTGCTAACTATGCCTATCAGTAGTTAGTGCCTTCAGTAGTTTGAATCTTTTATTTAGTTGGCAGTAGTGGCGCTCGCTGTATTGCAGTAGTTTGAGTAACGAAGATTTTTGTGAGGTAAGTGATTTATGAAAGGTATAGGTTAATGTTAGTCAGGGCCATTCTCTTGTAGAGATTATTGAACGTCAGATTGCGTTGCGCTAAAAAATATTGTGTGTCAGTTTAAGCACAGTCATGTGTAATTGTTCAAAGGGGACGTTTCAGCTGTATTGGACTATTACGTCATTGCCCCGCGTGTTAGCAACCTGCACTAGCCCATGCTCTTGCACGATATAATAAACCGGAAGGTCCTGGACAGTGTCATAGGTGTCAGAAATTTATTTACTCGAGCAACAACTGGAACTTGCAGCCGAGATGCGTTAAATGTGCAGGTCCCCACCTTACCAAGCTATGCAAGCAGCAGAGAGTGGCAACCACCGTCCGTGCCATTGTAACGGCCCCCACACGGCTAACTGCCGCGGCTGTGAAGTGTACCAAAGATTGATGCAAAACCAGAGGCAGCGGGAAACTGCCCCAGCAACAACAGCCGCATCAAGCGTTCAAGCTCGCCAACGACCAAACTTCGAAAGGCGAGCAAGAGGTTTCCCGGGTATGCGACCACACAAGGCAGCTATGCCCGCTCCCACCGCCCACTCTGTGTCCGCGGTACCCCCTGCTACCGTGCAGGAGACGAGCCTCCCCCCAGCTCCATTAATACCTGCCCCACCCACACTACAGGCTTCACCCTCACCGCAAGTTCCGGATCAGGCACCTGTAACAACAAACGAAACTGTAGCCCCAGCGCAGGAGCAGTCACAGGCGATCTCGAAGGTTTTCTGAGGGAACTCGGAGACCTAAGGAAGTTGTTCGCGGGGTGAGACCTGGGAGCAGTAGTCCAGAAAGTGAGAGAGACCATAGCGGCGGTCCGAGCTGCGAAAGATAGATACGCAAAGATGCTAGTAATCGATGAAGCACCTATGACACTCTTGTTTAAAGAACCTTAACGGTACAAGAGAGTTCAGACTACCAACATGGAATGCAGACAGCATATCCTCAAAGATCCAACAGTTACAATTTTTCCTAGACCGGCACGCCATAGATATAACCTGCATTCAGGAGATGCATCTAACGCCGACCGATCGATTGAAGGTGCGAAACTATTCCGTACACAGGGTTGGCAGGCAAGACCGCGCAGGCGGAGGAGTCCCTGTCCTTGTGAAGCGGAGGATTTGTCACCAGACAATCGATATGCCAAATTTGGCCATGGTCGAGGCGGCCGGTATACAATTAAAAGTCGGCAATCACATAGTTAAAATAGTGTCGGCATATAAACCCTCGCATAGTAACTTCGGCGCACAGGACCTTCAGAGCTTGATCGGCATCTGCAAAAGAGTCATAATAGCAGGGGACCTGAACTCTAAAAGTGTGGACTGGGGGTGCAACACTTGAAATGCGCGCAGCTGGAGATTGAGAAGGTTTATCGGGAGCAATCCTCATGTGGGGATAATTGCTCCCCACGAGCCTACTCCCATCCCCTACAACCCTGACCATGCACCATACATCCAAGATGTCTTCTCGTGCAAGAGACTGCCTTGGAGGGCTGCGCCAACAGTCCATTACGAGCTGGACTCAAACCACAACCCGGTTATCCTGGAATGAGCCAATGTCGAAGAGACAATCCGGAGGATGGCAAACACAACATATCAGACTAACTAGGAACAATATACCGCCCTGTTAGGACAATACCTGGAGGACATTCCGCAGGCCAGCCGTAGTGGCCGAGCGGTTCTAGGCGCTACAGTCTGGAGCCGCGCGACCGCTACGGTCGCAGGTTCGAATCCTGCCTCGGGCATGGATGTGTGTGCTGTCCTTAGGTTAGGTTTAAGTAGTTCTAAGTTCTAGGGGACTGATGACCATAGCAGTTAAGTCCCATAGAGCTCAGAGCCAATTGAACCATTTGACATTCCGCAAATGCGGAATGAAGGGGAGGTAGACACATCAGTAGAGTACTTCACAAACGTCCTCCAGACCTGTGCTCGACAGACAATCACCAGGCTTGCCACCGAGCCTGGCGCCAGGGACCTGCCCCCTGATATCTGGGACCTGATAGTCACCAAGCGGCCCCTGAGGAGGGACTGGCAACGCTATCGCGATCCTGCCGATCGTCGTTTGCTTAGGCGACTTGAAGCCCAGGTGAAGGAAAGACTGATAGAGCACAGAGGCCTCTGCTGGGAAGAGAAACTCAGGAACGCAGAACAGAAAATGATCGAAGTATGGAAAATGGTAGACAGACCACTCTGTGGTCCTGATGGGCTAGTGTATGTCGACGAGGATAAAGAAGAATTACTGGCGACATCGTTAGAGTCACAATTCCGTGACAGGCAGGAAGAAATAATAAACGGACGAGTGGCTCAATTGAGGCAAGAGAGGCCAGATACCGAATGTACCCCTGTATCCGATCGACTTATGTGTGCCTACATCAGACGCTTTGGGAATAATAAATTCCCCAGTCCTGACAAGGTCCGTATCCCATACCTGAAACACCTGCCTCCTAAGGCAATCACCTACCTCACCACACTATACAACCAGTACCTTCCCCTAACCTACTTCCCAAAAGCCTGGAAAACTGCTCAGGTTGTAACCATACTTAAACCCAATAAGAATCTTGTCCTTCCACAAAGCTGTAGACCCATCTCACTCCTGTGCTTTATAGGGAAAGTACTAGAGTGCCTAACCGGATTCCTATGAGACAATAACACAATCAGCCCTCAGCAGTTTGGATTCCGCCGTGGACACAGCACCATCCATCGATCCCTGCTTCTGGTGGAACACATATGGAGGGCGAGAGACCGGAAACACGGCACAGCAGCAGTTTTTTCTCGGTATCGAGAAAGCATTCGACGAAGTCTGGCAAGATTGCTTAATATACAAGTTATCCCAGTTAGACATTGCAGGACATATCATCATTGCGACTGACTCGTTTCTGACAGGGAGGAAATACCACGTCAGATCATGGACGCCGGCAGGAGTTCCGCGGGGCTCAGTTCTTGGCCCCATATTATACTCGCTAAACACCAATGACGTGCCAAAGTTGGCAGGTGGTAAGATAGCGCTGTATGACGATGACACGGCTGTTTGCTGGAGTAGCAGCAACCCCAATCTGACAGCAAGAAAGCCACAAGAGAACTTGGACAAAATCATGAAATGGTGCAACATTTGGAAAATAAAGATCAATCCTGAGAAGTCCGTAGCAGTTATGTTCACGAGGAGGTTGACTCCTCCAAACACACGGATTTTTGTAGCCGACAAAGAAATAGAATGGAGCAACTCATATAGTACTGGAGTTACACATCACGGCAATGTACTATACAAACGCCTAACCTTCGCAAAGCAGATAGACAGATCCAGAAGCAGAGGTTGCACTGCTTTTATCCAACTGCACCCACTCCTAAAAAGTGGAGGACTTAGCATAGAAACGAAACTAAGACTGTACAGGTCTGTTATCCTCCAAAGTATTCTATGTGGATCGGAAGGTTGGTCTCTGGCAGCAGACCGACATCTACAACTAATTCAGAGACTCCAAAACAGAATCCCCCGGGTCATCGCCGATGCAGACAGACATTAAAGACCTTTTAGAAGAACCATCAGTCTACACCTACATTAAAAGAAAATCAGAAAAACTCTATGAAAAGACACCTACTTCAACCCACCATCTAATTCACCATCTGATGCTTCGCCGGCCGGGGTCGCCGAGCGGTTCGAGGCACTTCAGTCTGGAACAGCGTGACCGCTATGGTCGCAGATTCGAATCCTGCCTCGGGCATGGATGTGTGTTATCTCCTTAGGTTAGTTAGATTTAAGTAGTTCTAAGTTCTAGGGGACTGATGATCTCAGAAGTTAAGTCCCATAGTGCTCAGAGCCATTTGAACCATTTTGAACCTGATGCTTCAGACAAGCGACCAATTTCAACTCGCCCGCATCTCGTGGTCGTGCGATAGCGTTCTCGCTTCCCACGCCCGGGTTCCCGGGTTCGATTCCTGGCGGGGTCAGGGATTTTCTCTGCCTCGTTATGGCTGGGTGTTGTGTGCTGTTCTTAGGTTAGTTAGGTTTAAGTAGTTCTAAGTTCTAGGGGACTTATGACCACAGCAGTTCAGTCCCATAGTGCTCAGAGCCATTTGAACCATTTGAACCAGTCTCAACATCAACCAGAGAATTTAGGAGATAACGGTTACAGACAAAACAGTCATACATGCAAACATGATTTAGATAAACTACAAAAGCTAGTCTTCTAAATCTCATTCAGCCATACTAGAAGTCAGATGGGGAAAGAGCCCTGAAGTCCTTCAGTGCAACAAATATAGATAGGCAAACACCCTTGAACTTCAGTACCACTTTTAATTGTCAGTTAGTGCTGGAGTCGGCACAGATAAATTATTATCTTATTTTAAAGTCTTCACACAATAAGTGAGGTCTTAAAGTTACGAAATGTGTGTACGTCTTGCTACAGCGTGACCCTCGATGCACAAATTATCTAGACTATATTAATTCAATTTTTTATAGTGATACCATTTAGAGGCTTCCAACATCCTTTACAAATAATTTCAAGCATTTTCGAAACCCTTACTCGTTATCAACCACCTCAAAATTATGAAGAGTTACACATCTATCGCTTACTACATCTTCTCTCTTCATGTAATGGAGCGCAGTGGTTAGCACACTGGACTCGCAATCGGGAGGACGACGGTTCAATCCCGTCTCCGGCCATCCTGATTTAGGTTTTCCGTGATTTCCCTAAATCGCTTCAGGCAAATGCCTGGATGGTGCCTTTGAAAGGGCACGGCCGAGTTCCTTCCCCATCCTTCCCTCACCCGAGCTTGCACTCCGTCTCTAATGACCTCGTTGTCGACGGGAAGTTATACACTAATCTCCTCCTCCTCCTTCATGTAACGGAGGTTCGGCTTCAGGCGTGACGTATTACTTTTCACTTCTTTACTACAAAGTCTATTTGTAACACATTTTGCAGACAGTTTCATTGTGTACCACAGAAAGTAAATGAAAAATTATATCACTGTACAACACACTGTTACGGTTATATGACGTCATATACGTTGAGATACTTGAAAACTAGTTTTTCTTAAGATGGGACGCAAATTACTCACATTATACTCAGCGAATGTTTAATAAGGAGATTACTTTGTGACTTCAAACGGGCTTTAAACACAATCTCAATTGTTTTCTAATTTTTTTCTTTGGTTTATGGGTGAATATCCTAAAAGTAAAACAAATGGAAATACACCGTATGCCCATTCTTTTAGAGATGGTTGCGGGACTCGGCTCTTCGAAAGAGGATGTCAAATTAAACACCTTTAGCCGTCAATTTTCAACCTTATTTTATTTGACAACCAGTTTCAGGGTTTACTACTCCATCTTCAGGCCCCTGACCGACGTGTAGGAAGAATCTACCCCGCTTGTGATCAGGTGATGGTTAAAGCGATCACTGTAACAAATATCTATTAATACCGGTATTGCTGGCCTCTGTTTTGATCACAAGCGAGATAGATTCTTCCTACATGTCGGTCAGGGGCCTGAAGATTGCGTAGTGAAGCGCTGAAACTGGCTGCCAAATAATATAAGGTTGAAAATTGACGGTCTGAAAGGTGTTTTATTGAACATCCCCTATATGGAAATACTGTTTTGCACCTTCAACGATAAATTTATTACATGTCTGACATCAAATTTTTAATAAATTATCTCTTTTATAAGGGAATTAGACGTCTGAATTTGTCTTATATATGGGAGTGGAGTGTTTACGGCCAGTTACTAAGATGTCATATAATTCACATACGCAGTTAGCATTTGAACAGTGTCTTCCGTGCCTACCAGGTTTAAAAGGCAATCATTGCTGAGATCTCATATGCGTGATTAGCTAAACCGATCGGAAAAGCCAGAAGTCAACAGTCTATTTATATCAGAACAATGTGGGGCCATGACAAAGCGCTACACTGAATAGAGACGCAGAGTCCCCACAGTGATACCTCAAAAGCAGCTCCAGTTAATACACTGTCAGGAGACTGTCACGCAGCACACTTTACAAGCCGGTCGGGTCTCGGGTGGTGAAAAGAGAACCGGTCTCACAAGCAGAGAGAAATCGTTACGCAAGATCTTTGTGGTCACTTCCGCAGCCCGATTCTCTATATTAAATATCAGCGCAGTGTTTGTGGCTAGGAGGTAAGCATTTCATTACTGAATTTTAGCTCCAGCTTGTAACGGAACATATTAAAGGCTTTACTTTACCGAAGTATGCGATACCCTTCAAATTCAACCAGTTTAACGAGTATTTATGATTATAGAAAAGTTATTGTGTATGTTAACAATGATTGCATAACATGTCTCCATAAACAGTCAACCCATTAAATTATACTGAATAACTGACCCACACAAAAGTTAATATCACTTGATCACTGATACAGGAAATGTCATCATGTAAAAACACGAAGTTCATCTTAAATAATTAATATGAGGTACGAAAAATAGTGGCCAACTTAGGTATTCTGGATCTCCTTAAATAAAAATCACCCAGTGAAACCTATTTGTTCACTAGGAGCATTTTCACTCAGTATTCACGTAATCAATCCTATTTTAGACGAAAACCAATGTAGTTCTTAATAATTCATGTTATTTACTTATTTATGCAAATTAGAGAAGTCAGTTGACAAACTTCTAAAAAACGGCCTTTTTGTAACAAAGAATTATTCTGTCAAGTCAACAAATATGTCTGTCATTTTAATAACCTGTTAAATTATGTCACTCGATGCAAATTAATAACTTTTCTGCACAAATTATGATAACAGATGTACATGTGACTTATAAACTATATCTCTTTTTAGTAGTTCTTTGACAATGTTATAAATACCAGCAGCAAGAGGGGTCGGGGGCGCAGTTGGAATGTCTCTTTGTGTGTTATTGTTTGAGGTGGATAAACAATGCAAAGAACATGTAAAGGAAGTACCACTTTTGTTGTGTCATGGTCTTTGGTGGACAGTGGGATTAAGTTGGCCACCAGAGTAATAAATATTTGAAGTTTACATATTTGTTGGTTTCGCTCGTTCTTTATCATCAAAAGCACATAAAAAACACGGGACCTCATGTTTTTAACCCTAGACAACCAGATTTAGAGCCAGCATCAGCATCGAGACACAGCAGCGATCCAGCAAGCAGCAGCGATTACCACAATGCATTTTAATGGTGCAAACCTAACATCAAGTGCTAACAAGCTCCGTAAGTGGGAGTGAAATAGTGCGATTATAGTGATTAGCAATATCTACGACTAGGCGACCATTACAAGCTTCACCCAACTAAAACGACTGTCCTTCGTGTATCCATGCGAACTGCTGTCACCTACACAGTCTCATCACCTGCTATAATTAAATGAATTAATGAAAATTTTAGATCTCATTTTTGTAAGTTCTGGTTCAAATGGTTCAAATGGCTCTAAGCACTATAGGACTTAACATAGGAGGTCATCAGTCCCCTAAACTTAGAACTACATAAACCTAACTAAGCTAACGACATCACACACATCCATGTCCGAGGGAGGATTCGAACCTTCGACCACAGCAGCAGTGCCGTTCCGGACTGAAGTCTAAGTTCTGACCTGCTCACGAAGTGAGAACAGCGAAATTGATTCCATGTAAGTCGTATGCTACTTTTTATCCATTTCTTTTTATATCTACCTGGATGTACCGTAATGAACAGAAAAATTTCACAGTTTCCAAAATGGTTCAAATAGCTCTGAGCACTATGGGACTTAACGTCTGAGGTCATCACTCCCCTAGACTTAGAACTACTTAAACCTAACTAACCTAAGGACATCAGACACATCCATGCCCGAGGCAGGATTCGAACTTGTGCCCGTCGCGGTCGCGCGGTTCCAGACTGTAGCGCCTAGAACCGCTCGGCCACTTGCCGGCTCATAGCTTCCACTCTGAAAACAAATTTCAGATTTTTAAATTGGTTTTTGCAATATAGTGGATGTCTTGCTTGTCACTGTGCACCTGCTTACACCCAGTGTCCAGTTTCACATTACATGGTAATAACGTGCTCACGAAATATCTAAAAAGTCATGCGATTGGACTAAAGAACTAACTAGCAGGACGTCATTATTAATGTGGGATTGTGAGAAAGAAGGGTGGGGGGTGATGGTGGGATGTTGCCAGACCGTTTCGTCAGGAGGTTAGTGCGGTAAGACTTAAATGTCCTCGAATGCGCAACATGAACGGCTCACAAAGATTTTGCACTTGCCTTACAATGCGTAGTTTTGTGTAATTTTTTACGGATAATGTGTCTCTCATCGTGAAACGAAGACTGACTCTTGTGTGCCCCATTCATTCTGACGTTATGGCTTGGAGGACTGGGAGCGCGCTGACACTTCCGGAGAATGGAAGAGATTTTTTGCAGGTAAATAGGATGCAATGTCGAAAATCAGGTACACAATAGTTTCCACTGCATCACTTTCGCCTCCAGAAAAACTGCTGCTCCAAAATCCTATTCAACGCGCTGCGGGAAGAAACTGAGTCCATTTTTTTTACGCATGATTTTGAAGAGTGCCAGGTACCACCAATGCACTCTTTGTCCAGGTAGTGCTGCATGTTCAGCAAGACGTCGGCGGAAAAAATGCAACACCCTCAGGGACTGCTCAGTGGCACCAGGGTATAATATCTACATCTACATCTAAATGATTATTCTGCTATTCACAATAATATGCCTGCCAGAAGGTTCGATGAACCACCTTCATGCTGTCTCTCTACCGTTCCACTCTCGAACGGCACGCGGGAAAAAAGAGCACTTAAATTTTTCCGTACGAGCCCTGATTTCTCTTATTTTACCATGATGATCATTTCTGCCTATGTAGGTGGGTGCCAACAGAATGTTTTCGCAATCGGAGGAGAAAACTGGTGATTGAAATTTCATGAGAAGATCCTGTCGCAACGAAAAACGCCTTTGTTTCAATGATGGCCACTCCAATTCACGTATCATGTCTGTGACATATCTCCCCTATTTCGCGATAATACAAAACGCGCTGCCCTTCTTTGTACTTCTTCGATGTCATCCGTCAGTCCCACCTAATGCGGATCCCACACCGCACATCAGTACTCCAGAATAGGGCGGACAAGCGTAGTGTAAGCAGTCTCTTTGGTAGACCTGTTGCACCTTCTAAGTGTTCTGCCAATGAATCGCAGTCTTTGCTTTGCTCTACTCACAATTATCTATGTGATCGTTCCAATTTAGGTTATGTGTAATTGTAATTACTAAGTATTTAATTCAATTTACAGCCCTCAGATTTATGTGACTTATCGCGTAATCGAAATTTAGCTGATTTCTCTTAATACTCATGTGAAGAACTTCGCACTTTTCTTTATTCAGGGTCAATTGCCACTTTTCGTACCATACAGATATCTTATCTAAATCATTTTGCAAGTCGTTTTGATCACCTGATGACTTTACAAGATGGTAAATGACAGCATAATCTGAAAACAATCTAAGACGGCTACTCAGAGGGCCTATAAGAATTCCTTGGGAAACGCCGGAATTTTCTGCTGTTTTATTCGATTACTTTCCGTCTATTACTACGAACTGTGACCTTTCTGACAGGAAATCACGAATCCAGTCGCACAACTGAGTCGATACTCCCTAGGCACGCAGTTTGGTTAGAAGACACTTGTGAGGAACGGTGTCGAAAGCCTTCTGGAAATCTAAAAATATGAAATCAATTTGACATCCCCTGTCGATAGCACTTATTGCTTCATTAGTATAAAGAGCTAGTTGTGTTTCACAAAAACGATATTTTCTGAGTCCGTGCTGACTATACGTCAATAAATCGTTTTCTTGGAGGTACTTCATAATGTTCGAATACAGTATATGTTCTAAAACCTACTGCAAATCGACGTTAGTGATATAGGCCTGTAATTCAGCGGATTACTCCTACTTCGCTTTTTGGGTATTGGCATGACTTGAGCAATTTTCCAGTCTCAGGTACGTTTCTTTCTGTGAGCGAGTGGTTGTATATCGTTACTAAATATGGAGCTATTTTATCAGTATACTCTGAGAGGAACCTGACTGGTATACAATCTGGACCGGAGGCCTTGAATTTATTAAGTTATTTAAGCTGCTTCGTTACACCGAGGATATCTACCTCTATGTGCATACTGAGGATTGTAGTGCTAGTAATTAATTTGTCACGGTCATCATAGATCAGATGGTACGCAGATGACCTCTCCTTGTGCCCTCAGTTCTGACTCCGGGGAGGTAGCTGTGGTGAATTACAGATGAACAGTGTTTGCCGTCGACAGGTAAGTAATCCTGGTAAGCGATTTCAGCCGTTTGAACGGGTTCGTATTGTGAACCTGCGGGAAGCTGTATGGAAGTATCGACGAACTGGGATGCATGGGAACGTGGGCACATTGTAAAAATGGTGTATCTGTACAGTCAGCAGTAGTCTGTGGAAGATCCTCACATCTTTAGAACAGGCTCTGGACGTCTGCGTAGTACAGATGCGACCACTGTAGGAGTAGCGATGGCTGGCGAAACGTCATCCTGGGGATGTGTTGCACCTGCTTTCTCGAAAGATGAGTAACCGTCTGGTTGCAGCAGGACTGACATCACTTGCACCTTCGGCGATGCTGCCATTGACACCACGTCAACACTAAGCACGGCTAGTCTACTGATTCAAAATAGTCGACTGGAAACAGGAGTGGTGCTCATCCGTCTTCAGTGAGGAGATATGTTCTGGTTGCACTTGTAAATGCTATGAATAATACTTTATTACGTGTTTCATATGGGTTAAAATGTTCATCGGTTTGTGCTTCAACATTCATGACAAATGAAATGTTTTAAGTGATTTTCGTGCCAGACGATGGCTGCGGCCGAAACCGGTAGTATTAATACACTACTGGCCATTAAAATTGCTACATCAAGAAGATGACGTACTACAGACGCGAAATTGAACCGACACGAAGGAGATGCTGTGATATGCAAATAAACTGCTTTTAAGAGCATTCACACAAGGCTGGCGCCGGTGGCGACACCTACAAAGTGCTGACATGAGGAAAGTTTCCAACCGATTTCGCATACACAAACAGCAGCTGACCGGCGTTGCCTGGTGAAACGTTGTTGTGATGCCTAGTGCAAGGAGGATAAATGCGTACCATCACGTTTCCGACTTTGATAAAGTTCGGATTGTAGCCTATCGCGATTGCGGTTTATCATATCGCGACATTGCTGCTCGCGTTGGTCGAGATCCAATGACTGTTAGCAGAATATGGAGTCGGTCGTTCAGGAGGGTAATACGGGACACCGTGCTGGATCCCAACGGCCTCGTATCACAAGCACTCGAGATGAAGGGCATCTTATCCTCATGGCTGTAACGGATCGTGCAGCCACGTCTCGATCCCTGAGTCAACAGATGGGGACGTTTGCAAGACAACAACCATCTGCACGAACACTTCGACGACGTTTGCAGCAGCATGGGCTATCAGCTCGGAGACCATGGCTGCGGTTACCCTTGACGCTGCATCACACAAAGGAGCGCCTGCGATGGTGTACTCAATGACGAACCTGGGTGCACGAATGGCAAAACGTCATTTTTTCGGAAGAATCCAGCTTCTGTTTACAGCATCATAATGGTCGCGTCCGTGTTTGGCGACATCGCGGTGAACGCACATCGGAAGCGTGTATTCGTCATCGCCATACTGGCGTATCACCTGGTGCGATGCTATGGGGTGCCATTGGTTACACGTCTCGGTCACCTCTTGTTCGCATTGACGGCACTTTGAACAGTGGACGTTACATTTCAGATGTGTTACGACCCGTGGCTCTACCCTTCATTCGATCCCTGCTAAACCATACATTTCAGCAGGATAATGCACGACCGCATGTTGCAGGTCCTGTACGGGCCTTTCTAGATACATAAAATGTTCGACTGCTGCCCTGGCCAGCACATTCTCCAGATCTAACTGAAAACGTCTGGCCAATGGTGGCCAAGCAATTGGATCGTCACAATACGCCAGTCACTACTCTTGATGAACTGTGGTATCGTGTTGAAGCTGCATGGGCAGCTGTACCTGTACACGCCATCCAAGCCCTGTTTGACTCAATGCTCAGGCGTATCAAGGCCGTTATTGCGCCAGAGGTGATTGTTCTGGGTACTGATTCCTCAGGATCTATGCACCCAAATTGCGTGAAAATGTAATCACATGCCATTTCTAGTATAGTATATTTGTCCAATGATTACCCGTTTATCATCTGCATTTCTTCTTGGTGTAGCAATTTTAATGGCCAGTAGTGTATAATGTAGTTAATGCAGTTCAGTGTAATGAATGTTTGGAACATATATCGACTGCTGAAAATTGCCTAAAAATCTATTAAAGTGTTTAATTTAAAAATGGAGACAACTTCCCCAAGTTCGGCAGTATTACACTTATTTGTTCAGGTAGCTTTAATACAAGAACTGATAGCCCTCTCATATTGTTTCAGACCTACCCACTTCTTTGAAAGGTGGATCACCTGTTCTGATGTACTGGAAATACGATATATTGTCGATATTTTTCCTCTTATACATCCATAGGATTGATATCATTCAGAATTTATACGTATGTCGATATATCGATGTTCCCTGTCAGAAAGGGAGATTGATGTACTAGATGAGAGGCGGGTGGGTCGCAGGCGTTCAGAGACTTCTAATAATTTGAGTGTGAAGTCAGTGTCACTCTATCCTTTACACACAGACTTAAATATCGTCGTTGCAGAACGTTTTTACAAGTTTGAAAACATTTCACACGATAAAACTGCTGCACTTAATTACACACAGAAAATAATTGTATTATACTTGGAATGCTACTGATAACAGTTTGACTGTTTGAAGTGCCATAGTGCAGAGGAAGATCTAATATAAGAGATGTGAGACCACTTACAACAAGAAATCAACGAGAAAGTGTTATACATAGCTAAAATCTTGGAAGAAATTGTATTTTATAAGAACAAGAGAAGTGGGGTACGCAGAAGTGTAAACAAGGTTATAAAAATGCTCCTCGACGTATGAAATAAGAAAGGCTGTACATTAACTAAATTGCGATGGTAGCAACACGATAACAAACCGGCGTGCCTTCGTCCGCTGGGAGAACTATGTTTGGACAGCGGGAAGTTGGGTTGTTGACGGAGCGAGTTCTTATGTATGCCAGCAACGTGCTGGAGTTTCGCCGCCCAAAGCGAGCGGCATCGTCAGAGAATGTGCGGCGTGCTTCACAGCAGACGCGAGCTGTGAATGCGGGAGCGGCGATAAAGAGCCCGCTGTCCACGGCGCGGCCGTGCCGTGTCTGAGGCCTGTATTCGGCGCAACCCCTGGGGCCAACGGCGGCACCACTAAAACCTAGCAGCCATGTCGCCAGGAAATTAAGGAGCGCCGCCCCGATAGAAATTTTCTTCAAGTTACAGATGGTGTAATCCAATCAGTAAGGTTATCGGAAATAGTTACAATCTACAAAACGGAGGACTTGGTGATCTAACCTGAGCGCTCAAGGTTGTGGCCGAGCTGTTCCAGGCGCTTCAGTCCGGAACCAAGCTGCTGCTACAGTCGCAGTTTCGAATCCTGCTTCAGGCATGGATGTGTGTGATGTCCTTAGGGTAGTTAGGTTTAAGTAGTTCTAAGTCTAGGGGACTGATGACCTCAGATGTTAAGTCCCATAGTGCTCAGAGCCATTTGAAACATTTTTGAGCGCTCAAAAGTCATGGAGAGGATTGTCCCTTCAAAATGTAGCATGCATACTGAAGAGCCAAAGAAACTGGTACACCTGCTGCCTACTATCGTGTAGCCGCCCGCGAACAAGCAGAAGCTCCGCAACACGATGTGGCATTGACTCGACTAACGTCTCCAGCCGTGCTGGAGGGAACTGACACCATGAATCCTGCAGGGCTGTCCATAAATCCGTAAGAGTAAGAGGAGGTGGAGGACTTTTCTGAACAGCACGTTGCAAGGCATCCAAGATATGATCAATAATATTCATCTCTGGGGATTTTGGTGGCAATCTGAAGGGTTTAAACTCAGAAGAGTGTTCCTGGATACACTCTGTAGCATTTCTGGACGTTTGGGGTGTCGCATTGTCCTGCTGGAATTTCCCAAGTCCGCCAGAACGCACAATGAACATGAATGGTTGCAGATGATCCGACAGGATGCTTACATACGTGTCACCTGTCAGAGACGTATCTAGATGTGCAAGGGGTCCCATATTACCCCAACTGCACACGCCCCACACCGTTACAGAATCTCCACCAATCTGAAAAATAATGTTTATTTTTTTTCTTATTAACATTTTACGTGAACACAGTCATTTCTTACTACTACTGATGCTGCCAACTTAATCTGTTTCTCTGCATCTATAGTTCAAACGCTTCGACTTTCTTCATTTTGCGTCGTCAAATGGCTGTATTAGCAATTTTTCATAATAGTGATGTGCATGCATCATTTCAGAAGTGAATCCTAAGTCCATGTAAACGAATGAGTTCAGGAGATTTCTTTCCTCGAAGGAATTTTCGTTTACCTGTGCTAACCATCTCTGTAGCTCCTTCACTTCTGCGTCCGGCGTAGTCGATTCCTAGATAGTATGCTTTCTTTCAAAAATGGTTCAAATGGCTCTGAGCACTATGGGACTCAATTGCTGTGGTCATAAGTCCCCTAGAACTTAGAACTACTTAAACCTAACTAACCTAAGGACATCACACACATCCATGCCCGAGGCTGGATTCGAACCTGCGACCGTAGTGGTCGTGCGGTTCCAGACTGTAGCGCCTTTAACCGCTCGGCCACTCCGGCCGGCGTATGCTTTCTTTACTGATACCTTTGAGTAGAGTGTAAGTGTGGGACTAAATCTGGTGTTACTTGCAAACCATTCCAGAGTAGGTGTTTCACGTAACGCTATATTACTCGGACACTGAAGAGCAATTGAAGATAAAGTTTTTTTTTTTTTAATTTATTGAGTTTCAGGACGTGCCCTTACAGTTATCTCAACAGTGCATCATGACGACACGAATGTAAGGACAACACAACAGACAGTCACTGAGCGGAGAAAATCTCCGACCCGGCTGGGAATCGAACTCGGGCCCTTCAGTTAACAATCCGCGGCGTTGATCACCCAGCCACCGAGGCGGACAAGGGTCAGGTTTTTAACGTGCCGTCGACAACGAAATTATTAGAGACGGAACAGAAGCTTTGATGGGGGACGAAGCCGGCCGTGCCATTTGAAAGAAGTCATCCCGGCATTTGCCTGGAGTGATTTAGGGAAATGACGCAAAACCTAAATCTGGATGGTCGGACGCTAATCTGAACCGTCGTTCCCCCAAATACGAATCAATTGTACTGACCACTGCGCCACCTCGCTTGATCGGAGCCTTAAGACGATCGAGCAGCAACCGGTTTTAGTGTGTAGCCTTGATTCGATTGAGTACCTCAAACCTGATTAAAACAGTTAGTTTCTCCAGAAATATTAGCTCACTGTAATTATATATGCATTCATTTCGATGTTTTATAGCACCGGATAAATATAACATTTCGATTTGCATTGTATCAATGTCGTAATGACATTTTAGTACAACAGAATATTCACAACTCAGAACTTTACATTTCTTCTGGCTGGTGGCGTTGGGTGATGCTGGTTTGGTACGGACTCTTTGTCTCGTGAGAATACAATGGGCACACTGAAAGCGACAGCGATCTGGACCATGGTGATTGACGTGAGCGGGGTAAGACATTTGTTTCGATTCACCATATTGTTAGAACACATAGGAACCAATATACAATTTTTATATAGTCATCGAAGCTTGTTTACTGTTTGTCTCATTGGTTTCAAATACGTGCGGGTTTAACCATAGGAAGTCCAGCCCCAGCAATATCAAGACATATTGCATAGCGTGCATTACCAAGAAGGAGGTGTTGTAGTTTATGCCCAAGTTAAAAAAAAATAATTAGAAAGCAACAAAACTCCTTAATTTTTGTTGAATTATGTTACGACATAATTTTTAAAGAGATATTGATTAAGGAAGGATTTGAACCTGGGAGTACTGAATTCTATATTCATTGGGGAATGTGGCATCTACTAGTCAGACTTAAACTTTTGTGTTAACTTTAACTGTAAAATTTAAAACATATCTCGAATCTATTAGAATAATTCATTAAAAACCATATTTTATTTGAAAATTTTAAAATGTATTGGAAGTGACTAGATTACAATATTTTCAAAATGTTGGCATAAAGCACCCACGTTGGTATTGCAAAGTTTTATATAGTTGTCGCCGTTTCTCGCTTCCCCTTTTTTCCATTGCTTCTTGTGCAAGCAATTTCCATACTCTTGGCCTCTACCTTGCACCGTTTCATCTGCATCCTGTTTCAGTGTTCTTTCTGATCTGCCTCTCATCCAACGGGTATGCGCTGCCCGATTCGTTTCGGCCGCCTTGAACCATCCGTCCTTTCAAATTGGCCGAGAAAAAAGATGTGTTCCATTTGAATGTATTCGACGTTGCTTTGTCGTAGAATGACGAAAGTGAAAATTTGTGGCATATCCGGTCTCGAACCAGGGTTTCCAGCTTATCGCGGGCGATTATCTGAGGACGATTCACGGACAGACCCAAAATTACATATGTCGTAACTATGTGTCTTCAATCTATACTCGTACATCCATTATCTATATTCCGGTAAAACGTCTCCCCTGCACGGGAATATACGTAATGGATGCACGACTACAGGTAGTAGACACATTGTTGACGACATATAACAGGTTGGCTCTGGCTGTGAATCGTGCATGGATAGCCAAATGGATAGGCGTCCGCTCGAGATAAGCAGGAAACACGGGCTCAAGTCCCGGTCCGGAACAAATTTTCACTGTCGTCACTCCATTATACACCTAATATTAATCCATATTCGCATCTGCGAATTCGTTTCACATGAATATGTACGTTTTTTTTAAATTACGTGAAAATCAATTTTCAGGGATCTATGTAATAATTCTTTGAAAAAAAAATCAATAATAATCTCTCTCGTTGTATTCTCTCTTATCGGATTTGTTATAACACTAACGTAAGTTTATCTGAGCGAGTAACATGATCCATAAAGTCAAACGCCTTGGAAACACCACAAAAAGAACCAACTGGAGATATTTTGTTATTGAAGGATTGCAATATTTGGCGAATGATACACGAAAGTTAATATCAGTCGAGCGAACCTTCTGGAATCAGACTGTGATGTGCTAAGTAAACTGTTTTTACTTGGATGCGAGCTAAATCCTGACTACAATGCTTTCTGCAATGTTTTGGAGAAAGACAGCAGTGAGGACACTGGACGATTCATATTTAAGTCTTTCATGACACCTTTGTTATAAAGAGGTTTAACAACTTCATATTTTAATCTGTCTGGAAAAATTCTCTATGTTAGTGGAGAATTACATATATCACTAACAACAGTGCTTAGTAAGGAAGAAAATCTTTTCATACTTCTGTTTGAAATTCCTTCAACGCCATATGAGCTTTTGGGTTTTGGAATTATTATAAATCTGTTAATTTCAGTGAAGGATGTTTTTTTCTTCTGCTATTGTAGTTCCTCCAAGTTTTGTGGAATTACATTTTTAGAATATTCCGTAGCTTGTTCGACTAAACTATTCAATCCTATTTTTCCTGCTACAGTAGGAAAGTGATTGCTAAAAATACTTGTAACTTGAGCTTATCGGTCGCGAGATTGTCGTTAAGGTTAGTTGTATTTGTGAGAATGATCTGTCGAATCCCTCTAAAATCTTTTTAATTTTCTAAATTGTTTATAGGCATTTACCACTTGATAAATGTTTGCGAATGTAACTTACTTCTCTTAAAGAAATGTAGCACTTTGTTCTTTAGGTTTGGATGTTTCATAAACGATGATCTGACACCTTTCCTAATCTAACTAATATAAAAATCCATTCCGACAATACATGTCACAGAGGTTGATTAATAAAAAGTTCATGGGAAAGTGCTGGCATGTGTCTTACTACTACCACTTTAACCAAGACATTCGCATACTCTGATTAAAAGTCGGTTAAGACTGATTTCCAATAGTAATTTCGTGCGTACCTAAGAAAAGCAGAAACCGTTGCAGTCATTCCCATCGTAATTAGCTTATTTTATTAGAATCTAATACACAATTTGACACTCCTCATAACAGGTCAAGGAACAAGAATGTCAGTTCTCACTGAAACAATAGTTTTTTATTCGTATGAGGTAAAGTTCAGATGGCCAAGTTTCACATGCGAGACATGTGCCTCTTAGGGCAGGGCAGCTCTCTATATGTCTCTCAGGCAATGTGGAACCTTCACATAACGTTTTCAGAGAAGGATCTGTCTTGGGTGGTAGCTTTTCAAATGCTTGAAAGGTCTGTCAAATCATGACTGCAGTGGAATATTATTCCCCGTGCCATGGCACCAGACCAGACAAGACAGCTCAGAAACTGATGATCGTTAACTTGTCCAAGCCATTTGCTGATGCCTTTCGAAGTTTGACAGGCTTCTGATTAAGTAAGTAGTTAGGCCCCTGGTAGACGTACTGACGCCAAAGTTGTTTACCAAATACGTGAGAAGAGAGCTAAGACACTTCTGTAAAATAAGTGGAATATTACAGAGAGAAACGACCAGTTGCTGGGATCTGATAAGGCTGCCCTGTCCTAACACCTACACTAAAGCTCCCATTGACCACTAATATGTGGCGTGGATCTTTCTGATTCTCCTAAGACGAGAGTAGGGGACTTGTAAAATATTCTCTCGTCTGATAGGTGAAACAAATAAGCACAAAATTTGGTAAGTTAGGGTGAGTTTTTGCTGATATTATTTTTGATGAGACGCTAGAGTTAGACAAATGATAACAAAGGACATTCGGCTTCGGAGAGTGGTAGAGAGAACTTTCTTTTCTAAAGAGCGGTGGAGAAGACATTGTGTTTCGGAGATCGGCGGAGAGCAGAAGCTTTCTGAATCTGAGATCGATGGAATGAAGTTGGTGTTGGTTCGAGATACAAAGCGGCAGACAGAGCGGTGAATATTCTTATTGGAATCTTACGATTTAATAAAGATTGGCTCCGTGTGAAGCTTAGGAACCTTCCAAATTAGAGGTGTTCCACAGCTATTGTCATATTTCATAATTTTTCATTTCAGTTCCCATGCGTTTTGGGACATGACGTTTGCTGCAGTGAATCTTGAGTTACCATGAATTTCTCACTAGTTTTCCTGACGAATGTTTTAATTCTGATCTAACCTCTCTTTAATACCAAGGGTAACGCAGTTATTTCTGCCACATTATTTAAAGTTGATACATAGGTGATCTTTTGAAGTAACGCCTCGTTTGCACTGTGTTTCCCAGAACTTTTCGGACCCACCATAAGTGAATTACTTGAAACTGAGACACTTTAATACTTCACTAATTTCTTGTTAATTTGAACGAAAACGTTCACCATGTTTACATCCAAATCTATATCTATATGTTTACTCTGAAATTCGCACTTAAGTGCCTCTCAGAGAATAATTCGACAACCTTCATAATAGTTATGTCCTGTTCCACTTTCTAACGGCCCATTGGAATAATGGACACTTAATTCTTTGTATGCTAGATTAGATATCTCTAATTTTATAATGAAAATTATATATTCCTTCTGTAGGTATACGACGATAAATTATTTTCACACTCACAGGAGAATCTTGGTGACTGGAATTTCTTGAAACGAAAAACGCCGTTGTTTTAATGATTGCCATCCCCACTTAGTTATCGTATCCGTAACAATCTCTCAAATAACGAGCTGACCTATTTGGAGCTCCGTCAATCCTAGTTGATAAAGAACCCACATAGCATAGCAGTACTCTAGAAGACAAATGAGCGTAGTGTAAGCAGTCTATATAGTAGACCTGTTGCATCTTGTAAGTGTTCTGCCAATAAACCGTAGTATTTGGTTTGCTTTCCCCACAATATTACGTATGTGTTAACACTTCGTTGGGAAACGCCGGATATCACTTCTGTTTTACTCGATGATTTTCCATTGGTTAATACTTGCTGTGATCTTTCTGAGAGGAAATTTCGGATACATGTGGATAACTGAAGCGATACCTCATAGGCAAACAATTTGATTAGAAGTCTCTTGTGAGAAAGAATGTCAACAGCCTTCTGGTAACAGAGAAATAAGGCGTCAATTTGAGATCCCCTGTCAATACTACTCACTACTTCTTGCGAATAAAGAGCTACTTATGTTTCACAACCACGATAGTTTCTGGAGCCGTGCAGACTGTGTGTCAATAGACCGTTACCTTCAAGGTAATTCATAATGCTCGAAAATAGTATATGTGAAAAATCCGGCTACAAATCAGTAATTCAGCAAATTATATCCTTTCTTTAGCACATTTCTATAAATTTTAATGGCTTTCGTTAAAATATGACATTATTTTACTGTAAAACGTAAGAAAAATCCGATCGTGACTTATTCTGCCATCTGTATAATTTTCTCTTTTCTTCTTAAATGAAATTTTAATCCCTTTAGTTATACATTGTTTACTTTCTTTTAATTTTTTTGATGAACATTCCGGATAGATAGAAAAGCTGATTTCAAATACTGACATAAATTTACCATAAAATATATCGAATTTCCCATTAGCATCTCTTTCTATATACGGCTCATACCATACATTTTTCTGAAAAGATTATATCTTATTCTGAGTAATAAACATCTCTAATTTATATGAGCATGTCTAAGGGTTGTACGGTGCTATTAATTATGCACCGTCGTCACACAGTCTGTCAGCAATTGGGCGTACATTAATTGTTTCAGTGTGAGCACTGCCTATATAAATTTCATCTGTCCTGGTCCTGATTTCTTGCTGCACGCGAGTCAGAAAATTTAGCACTGCAATGAAACTGAAATACACAATATTAATAATAATTGCAGTCCATTTTTTTCTGTCATAATCTTTTAAAAAATCTTCACAAATTGATAACTGTTTCTTCTTCTCCTTCAGGTAGCTCAGTAATACATTTGGATTTCTCACAAACAGCTGAAAGCTTCCTAGAGAGGGTCCGTAGAGTGCTACAATTACGAGAGATGTATTCTGCGGTAACAGGTCACAAGCACGTATTTCTAGGTTCTGATATAGTTAAAAACTGCTGGTTTCAACATTTGTGAGTTTGTGTACAACTTTTACATACTTTGCAAGTCCTTTTTCCGTTTTAACTCTATCCGAAAACGATGTTACTCCACAATTAGGTGACAAGACATGAGACAGCGATGTGCACATGTACAGATGACAGTAGTATCGCGTACACGAAGTGTAAAAAAGGAAGTGCCTTGGCGGACGGTGATTTGTATTCAAGTGATTCAGATGAAAAGGTTTCCAACGGCCGGCGGCGGTGGCCGAGCGGTTCTAGGCGCTTCAGTCCGGAACCACGCGGCTGCTACGGTTGCAGGTTCGAATCCTGCCTAGGGCATTGATGTGTGTGATGTCCTTAGGTTAGTCAGGTTTAAGTAGTTCTACGTCCAGGGGACTGATGACCTCAGATGTTAAGTCCCGTGGTGCTTGGAGCCATTTGAACCACTTGAATTTGGTTTCCAGCGTGATTATGGCCGCACGAAGGCAACTGACAGACATTGAACGCGGAATGGTAATTGAAGCTAGACGCATGGGACATTGCGTTCGGAAATCGTTAGGGAATTCAGTATTCCGAGAAACACAGGGTGAAGAGCGTACCAAGACTGCCAGATTTCAGGCATTACCTCTCACCACGGACAACGCAGTGGCCAACGACGTCACTTAACGATCTAGGACAGTGGTATTCTCACAGACAATCAACATTGCACGAAATGACCACAGAGATCAGTATGGAACGTACGACGACTGTATCCGTTAGAACAGTGCGACAACATTTGGCGTTAATGGGCTGTGGAAGCAGACGACCGACGCGAGTGCCTTTGCTAACAGCACCACATCGTCTGTAGCGCCTCTCCTGGGCTCTTGACCGTATCGGTTGGACCCTAGACGACTGGAAAACCATGTCCTGGTCAGATGGCTGCCGATTTCAATTGGTAAGAACTGATGGTAGGGTTCGACTGTGGCTCACACCCCACAAAGTCATGGACCCAAGTTGACAACAAGCCACTGTGCAAGCTGGTGGTGGCTGCCTAATGTTGTGGGTCGTGTGCGTGTGCTTGGGATGGACTGCATCATCTCGATTTTCGGCTACTTGCTGACCATCTGCAGCCATTCATGAACTTCCTGTTCCCAAAGAACAGTGTCACCCCACCGGGATAAAATCTTTCCCGACTCGTTTGAAGAACATTCTGGACAATTCGAGCGGATGATTTGGCCATCCAGGTCACCCGACATAAATCCAGTCGTACATTTGTGAGATGTAATCCAGAGGTCAGTTCGCGCACAGCATCTTGGACTGACAGTTCTCTCGCAGCTATGGACGGCTATAGAGGCAGCATGACTCACTATTTCTCCAGGGGACTTGTTGAGTCCATGAAAGGTCGAGCTGCTGCACTATGCCACACAAAAGGAGGTCCGACACACGATATTAGCAAGTATCCCATGACTTTTTTCACCTCATTGTGTAATCATATTTAATTTCTCGATCCCTATGGCTACATGGTTCACCTGGTGATGGCCTCAGAAGGAAAATCCGATTTGTAATAAAGTAAATTATAGTTGTAGAAAAGGGTGTTCCTTTCTTTACGTGCTTGTCGTGTGATGTCAAGAACCGACAGAGAATTTATTTAATGTGGAATATAAGGCCGGCTGCTGTGACCGAGCGGTTCTAGGCGCTTCAGTCCGGAACCGCGCTGATGCTACGGTCGCAGGTTCGAATAATGCCTCGGACATGAATGTGTGTTAGGTTAGTTAGGTTCAAGTAGTTCTAAGTCTAGGGGACTGATGACCTCAGATGTTAAGTACCATAGTGCTTAGAGCCATTTGAACCATTTTGGAATATAAGTTGCAGCGCATGCTAAAGTATGGTGTCATAGGCTTAGTGACAACAAAGTTACGCCGCCACTAAATGATAAGAGTACATAGTGCTTGGTTGGTTGGTTTGAGTATTAAAGGGGTCAAACTGGGTGGTCATCGGTCCCTTGTTCCATTGAACCGAGTCCACGGGATAAAACGGAAACGAAACAGTACACACCACAGGAATTCTAGATGGACGAAAAAAACACTAAGTTCAACACACTGGGGACAACAGAAGACAAGAAAAGCAGAGACATGCAAGAAACAGGCAGAAGAGCTTAAAACAATAGAGCGGAAGTCATGGGCTGGCTGATCACGAGGATAAAAAAGGATGAGCCAGCCACTCTGCAACACATTAAGATCCCTAACCTAAAAGTACTAGGGTAGAAAGTACAGGGAGACAAAGGACAGGAACTAAATCTTAAACCGAGGAACAAAAACCGGCGCCACGTGGAAAACGTAAAATCAAGTCAGCCGTGGAGGCATCGTCTCCTAAAATCGAAGGAAGTGTGTCAGGAAGATTAAAATTCCGCCTCGGAGAGATGTGGGCAGCCCAACAAAACGTGGACCACTTTCAAACGGGAACCGCAGCGACAACATGGTGGGGTCTCACGCTGGAGAAGACTGCCATGCGTCAGCCAAGTGTGGCCGATGCCAAGGCGGCAGAGGACTGCAGAGTCCCTGAGAGAAGCCCGCAGTGAAGATTTCTACTCATTTGTGCTCTCCTTGATGGCGCGGGGTTTATTGGGCGTAACTAAGTTGCGCCATTCAGCATCCCAAATCCCGAAAACCTTGCGGGGGAACGCCGATCGGAGGTAAGGTTTGGGTAAACCAATCTCCAGAAGTTGCTTACGAGTGGCCTGTTTGGCCAGCCTGGCAGCGAGCTCATTTCCAGGAGTTCCGACATGCCCCGGGGTCCACACAAAGACCACTGAACGACCAGACCGTTCGAGGGCATAAACCGACTCCTGGATAGTCGCTACCAGAGGATGACGTGAGTAGCACTGATCAGTGGCCTATAAACCACTCAACGAATCACTGCAGACTAAGTTGGACACACCGGGGTAAGAATGAATATGCTCAAGGGCACGAGAGATGGCCACCAGCTCGGCAGTGAAGACACTGCAGCCATCGGGCAAGGAGCGCTGTTCGATATGCGCCGAGTGAGCATAGGCAAAGCCTACGCAACCAACAAACAGCGAGAGCCCTGGGACGCGTCAAGGATCGATAGGAAGAGATTGCCTGCGGAGTGCCTCAGGAGGAACGGAGTCCTTATGGAAACACGATAGGTCTAGCCGTAGTCTCGCCGAGGCATACACCACGCAGGCGAATGTTTATGGAGCCGCACGAGACGCAGAAAATAGGGAACGGACACGTACAGTGATCGTTATTCGGGAGATGAACCACTGTGCTCGGGAATAATAGACGGTAATTTGGATGTCGATGCGAGCTGTGGAAGTGCGCTGCATAGTTGGCGAGCAGAGGGTGGCGCCTGATGTCCAATGGAGGGACTCCAGCAACCACCAGTAGACTGGCCACTGGATTCGTTCGAAAAGCGCCCGTCGGTAGACGGACCCCGCAGTGGTGCACAGGATCAAGCAGCTTCAATGCTGAAAGCGCTGACGAACCATACGCAACAATTCCATAGTCAAGTCGTGACAGAACTAGGGATTTGTAGAGCCGCAGCAACGTAGAGCGACCTGCCCCCCAAGTGGTGTTGCTCAGGCAGCGGAGGGCGTTGAGATGCCGCCAGCACTTTCGCTTAAGCTGACGAATGTGGGGCAGCCATGTTAGGAGGCCGAGCGGTTCTAGGCGTTTCAGTGCGGAACCGCGCGACTGTTACGGTCGCAGGTTGGAATCCTGCCTCGGGCATGGATGTGTGTGATGCCCTTAGGTTAGTTAGGTTTAAGTAGTTCTAAGTTCTAGGGTACAAGTAGGGGATAAATATGCCATTAGGAGAAGGGGCGAAGAGTTATGGCAACAGCAATGGGAAAACGAGGAAACGGGAAGAAGGGTACACCAACTACTGCCGAACATCAGGGAAAGGCTACAGATGAGCTACTTTGAGCGGAGCAGGGGTCTGCTGCACTTTCTTACAGGACATGGGCCATATCCAGCATATCTATGTCGATTTGGAAAACTGGCCACAGCAGCGTGTGACTGTGGTGCTCCGGAAGGAACACCCGAACATGGCGTCTATAACTGCACTTTATACGAAGATGTGGCGCTTGAACTCAGGAACCAACATACCGAACAGAGACACACATGCACTAATACGACGTGCCGAGACCTTAAATGTCCTAAACAGTTTGGCAAATGAAATATCCGAAAAGATCACGAGGGATTTTATCAGGAACCAAAATTGTTAGAGACCAAAGATAAACCGATCAAGAAACAGGTACACCTGCAAATCCCGCCGAGCGCGGAACTGGCCGGCTGCTCTCGCGACCCGAATCCGCCGCGCTGCAGGACCAGGAAGGCAGGTGTATCATTCCCGAACTTGACATTTCGCACTAGATTTTTTTAGAAAGTAGTTACACTAGAATAATGTAAATTAGAACACTAACATTACTAACATAGGTAGGGACTGCAGTGATTTTCAAGTAGATGGCCAGCCGAGTGCCAGGGGCACGCTCACTGGTATTAGCTCAGTGAGCCGACCTTAATAGTAGGTTTGTATATCATCTGGCACAGCTGTAACGCTGCAGGGTACATTAGTCTCAGAACAGTCCAGTGTAGTTAACAAGTTAGATTAATCCTGTCCATAGCCAGTACCATTAACCAATTATGTATAAGCTGCTTTTGATAAAAGGACCCACTAATTAAATAAGGTGGTGGGTTATTGTGCATAACATATATGTTGTTGTTTATCAATCATTCGTATCATATCTTTGTTTTCAATTGTATTAATATCTCCAGGTAGTTGATGACTTTACCTACTTGGGACCCACAATATGTAGGAACTTGTCGATGGACACTGAAATTACGAACAGAATCGCAAAGGTATCATCTGTCTTGGCTATATTGAAAAAAAGAGTATGGAACAACGGACTGCTTACCACAAAATCTAAATTAAAAGTGTACAACGCTTGTGTTATAAGCACTCTTCTCTATAGCTGTGAGACATGGACAACTCTTTCTAGGCATCAATCTCGACTGAACAGCTTCCATCTCCGCTCTCTCCGGAAGATCCTTCAGATCTCTTGGAGAGATAGAGTACCCAACACCGAAGTCTTTCATCGTGCAAACACAACCAGCATCTTTGCACTCCTGAGTCATCGACGTCTAAGATGGTTGGGACACGTCAGGCGCACAGATCCTGAACGGATACCGAAACAACTGCTGTACGGAGAACTTCAGGAGGGTGTGAGGCCAGTGGGACGGCCGCATCTTCGTTTCAAGGATGTCTGCAAGGGAGACCTGACCAAGACCAGAATCAATCCAAGTAGCTGGGAAAGCATTGCAGATGACCGTGTCAGGTGGCGAGTAACTGTGCGCAACGGCGTCAAGCTCTCAGAGGACGAACGCACACAGGAACAAATCAGGAAGAGGACAAAGCGAAGGGACAGAGCGGCTTCTGTTCGAAGTCCCTCAGATTTCACATGTCCTAACTGCAGTAGGGACTGCCACTCTCGAGTGGCACTTTTTAGCCACAGCAGACGCTGCAGACTCTGAACCAAGCATGCTACACCATCATCCCTCAAGGATGGACGGATGCCATTATAATATCTTGTGTTGTGTCAATAAATTTTTCTTTTTAAAGTAAAAAAGTTCTAGGGGACTGATGACCTCAGATGTTAAGTCCCGTAGTGCTGAAAGCAGTTTGAACCAGTTTTGGAGCCATGTTAGCCGGTCGTCGAAAACCAGTCCTAAAAAGCGATACGTTTCGACTACCCGTAGTGGATGGCCATCAAGAAAAAGGGCAGGGACAGGATGGACTGCCCGTCTCCGACAGAAGTGCAAAACGCAGGTCTTGTCGGCAGAGAAGTGAAACACATGGGCGAGAGCCCATGACTGCGCAGTCCGAATGGCTCCCTGTAGTCGTCGTTCAGCAACATCAATGGTTAGGAACTGAGGTAAGTGCAGAAATTGGCAGTATATAAGGAGGGCGACACAGACGGCGCTACAGCTGCTGCTAGGCCATTTATAGCGACTAAAAGCATTGGATCGTTCAATACAGAGCCCTGCGGGACCTCATTTACTTGGGTATGGGAGGAGCTAAGGGAGCCCCGACTTGAACACGGAAGGTGCGGAGGGAGGAGGAGAAAGTTAGTGTTGAACGTCCCGTCGACAACGAGGTCATTAGAGACGCAGCACAGGCTCGAATTAGGGAAGGATGGGGAAGGAAATCAGCCGTGTCCTTTCAAAGGAACCATCCCGGCATTTGCCTGAAGTGATCTAGGGAACTCACGGAAAACCTAAATCAGGATGGCCGGACGCGGGATTGAACCGTCGTCCTCCCGAATGCGAGTCCAGTGTGCTAACCACTGCGCCACCTCGCTCGGTAGTGCGGAGGGAGGGAAAGTTCCGTATAAAAATCGGGAGTGAGCCACGGAGGCCCCTCTCATGCAGTGTGGCAAGGACGTGCTGGCGCCAGGTCGTGTCGTAGGCCCGCCATAAGTCAAAACAGACGGCGACCAGATGAGTATATACTGCGTTAACTGCTTTTGTGTAATGTAATAAAACGTAGTGTGTGATGACGCTGCCGTTCTGCCGGTGTCACGCTTTGCTGAGATAGCTGCCCGTTAGTAGGGGAGCCCTCGCGACGCTGCTGCTACAGATTTACGATCTAACTCGCTAATCTCATGCAGTCTGTAAATTAGCCTCCATAATGGCGGGTCGGCGAACCTGCGTCCGGTGTCCCGGTCGCGGATTTGCATCCACTCCCGGCTGCGAGGCGTTTATGGCCGTCGACAGCGCAGCGGGCGGCGGACGCTGCGTGAATTTGTAAAATATGGGCCCCGGCGACGCGGCGAAATTTTACTGCACCTCCGCGACGCTACGTGAAATACGCCCTGCCTGCGACGTCATTCTCATGTCAACACCGCCGCAAGACTCGGTACGCCCGTAGCTCGGAGAAGATTTACTGTGACAATGATTCACTGATACGAGAAAGCATTGCCCATTTGTTTCCGTACTGTGAGATGAGACGCGGTATTTAAGACATTGGACTCACATTCGGAAGGAGTACACTACTGGCCATTAAAATTGCTACACCAAGAAGAAGAGCAGATGATGAACGGGTATTCATTGGACAAATATATTATACTACAAATGACATGTGATTACATTTTCACGCAATTTGGGTGCATAGATCCTGAGAAATCAGTACACAGAACAACCACCTCTGGCCGCAATAACGGCCTATATACGTCTGGGCATTGAGTGAAACAGAGCTTGGATGGCGTGTACAGATCCAGCTGCCCATGGAGCTTCAACACGATACCACAGTTCATCAAGAGTAGTGACTGGCGTATTGTGACGAGCCAGTTGCTCGGCCACCATTGACCAGACGTTCCAATTGGTGAGAGATCTGGAGAATGTGCTGGGCAGAGCAGCAGTCGAAAATTTTCTGTATCCAGAGAGGCTGGTACACGACCTGCAACTTGCGGTTGTGCATTATCCTGCTGAAATGTAGGGTTTCGCAGGGATCGAATGAAGGGTAGAGCCATGGGTCGTAACACATGTGAAATGCAACGTCCACTGTTCAAAGTGCCGTCAATGCGAACAAAAGGCGACCGAGACAGGTAACAAATGGCAGCCCATACCATCACACCGGGTGAAACGCCAGTATGGCGATGACGATTACACGCTTCCAACGTGCGTTCACCGCGATGTCGCCAAACACGGATGTGACCATCATGATGCTGTAAACAGAACCACGATTCATCCGAAAAAAATGACGCTTTGCCATTCGTGCATCCAGGTTCGTCGTTGAGTAAACCATCGCAGGCGCTCCTGTCTGTGATGCAGCGTCAAGGGTAATCGCAACCACGGTCTCCGAGCTGATAGTCCATGCTGCTGCAAACGTCATCGAACTGTTCGTGCAGATGGTGGTTGTCTTGCAAACGTCCCCATCTGTTGACTCAGGGATCGAGACGTGGATGCACGATCCCTTACAGCCATGCGGAAAAGATGCCTGTCATCTCGACATCTCGACTTCTAGTGGTACGAGGCCATTGGGATCCAGCACGGCGTTTCGTATTACCCTCCTGAACCCACCGATTCCATATTCTGCTAACAGTCATTGGATCTCGACCAATGCGAGTAGCAATGTCGCGACACGATAAACCGCAATCGCGATAGGTTACAATCCGACCTTTACCAAAGTCGTAAACGTGATGGTATGCATTTATCCTCCTTTCAAGAGGTATCACAACAACGTTTCACCATGCAACGCGGGTCAACTGTTGTTTGTGTATGAGAAATCGGTTGGAAACTTTCCTCATGTCAGCACGTTGTAGGTGTCGGCACCGGCGCCAACCTTGTGTGAATGCTCTGAGAAGCTAATCATTTGCATATCACAGCATCTTCTTCCTGTCGGGTAAATTTCGCGTCTGTAGCACGTCATCTTCGTGGTGCAGCAATTTTAATGGCCAGTAGTGTAGGATTAATACCACAGGCCAGTCATCCATTTTCAGTTGTATCGTGATTTCCTTTAGTCAGTTATTGAGAACACCGAATGTACAGCTGATTGTCATCTCACGCTGCCTTCCAACTAAACTTTATGTCAACCATATTTTTAACCTGTAAGCCCCCGACTCTTCAAAGAATCGAACTCCAATGTTTAAATGTGCTTCAAACGCTTGGTTACGTTCAGAATGAGTTAATGTGCTAATACCGGTACTGGACGTAAAGCACGTAGACGAGAAAAATTTTGGACGAGTTTTAAAATTATGCCTTACGTCTTTTGTAAGTCGCTAAGTATTATCATCGTGAAACACTGCATGTGTATATTCTGCGCAATCTGCGCTCCGTTTTAAGCAAAAGTTAGTTTCCTTTTACGAGTCAGTGGTTAGGGCGTCACATCTCCTGTGTCGATTCCAATGAAATATTTTCGGAGGTACATTCAGTGGTATACTTCAAACTGTGTTGTGAATTAATTCAGCTGTAAAGAAATAAAATTTAAAACTACATGTCTGATGCTGAAGTTTTGTTGGATGAACAGTGAAGATGTAATATGCTATTAACTGTTTTCTTTCTTCATTTAGAGCGCGCGCGCGCGCATGTGTGTGTGTGTGTGTGTGTGTGTGTGTGTGTGAGAGAGAGAGAGAGAGAGAGAGAGAGAGAGAGAGAGGGTGGCAGGGGTCATTCAGAAAACGTTTCGGAAAGGATTGAAATTATTCGCAAAGTTTCTAGTAGTTGCTAAGTATTCTATTATCAAATACAGCCTCAAGACAAACACACTGTTTCTAACTGTCTTTGTGTTTACACCTGTTAACATACGAGTATATCTCAACAAGTAGATTATGACAGCATTTCAAATAAATACGCGAAATATTGAAAATCGAATATTTGTTGTCTCTGGAAGCGGTAAGACCGTCGTTTCGTGTTCCCGGATAGTCGGTTGGAAACATGCAGTGTTTTAGCACTGCGATTACGAACCTTAAGGAGAGACAGAGCACACCTAGAAGATGGCAGATCACATAGCAATGTATGACAGGCTAGGTTTTCCTGGCGCGGTAGTGACGACACAAAACACGAAAAAGAGAGGACACGACACGAACAGGGCAAGAAAACAAGTTTATTGTGTTTTTACAATGACGTGAATACCGCTAGCTGCATACAGGCGTTGAGGTAAGTCAGCGGGGACAGTTGTAAATGTGTGCTCCGACCGGGAATCTTCTGCTTACGTGGCAGACGATCTATCCATTTTTTTTTCGTCGTTGATCGTTGTGTTTGGTCGTTATGTTCGTCACATGACATCCGTTCAAGTTCGTTGTTGATCTTTTAACTCAGTTTTTTATTACAGAGGCCAACCAGCTCTCTGAATAAATGTCATGTGACTAGGGCCTCCCGTCGGGTAGACCTTTCGCAGGGTGCAAGTCTTTCGATTTGACGCTACGTGGGCGACTTGCGCGTCGATGGTGATGAAATGATGATGATCAGGACAACAAAACACCCAGTCCCTGAGCGGAAAGGACTCAGAGGATAGTGCGACTGCAGGGACTTGCCTCTGGCACGCCTCCCGTGAGACCCACATTCCCAACGTATTTTCCCGCACTGTATTCGTAGTGGCCCTGCCCATTATACTCATTACTCGCGGAAAACAGATGACGATCGTAATCAAAAAGGTGTTCCAAATTGTGACCCTGGACCGTGACGCAGGCCTTGTCAAGGACGTATGTGACGTCTGCATCACGGACAGGGGCCCTAATTTCGAACACCTCTGACGACGATCGTTCTCTGTTGTTGTTCTTATTTCTAGGATCCTGCTGTACTAAGCACGATAAATACGATTTTTGACCCTGTCCGTACCCTTCTTTTCTTGTGTTTTGTGTCGTCACTGTTGCACCAGTGAAGCGTTTCCGTCACCGCATTGCGCCTTGATTGTCCGTCCTCTAGGTGTACTCTATCTCTCGTGAAAGTTCGTAACTGTTGTGCTGAAACGCCCTGTAGATACTGTTTTCACTTCTTCCTTAGTTAGTCTCTCTTTTTCAGCGATCAAACTACCTAAACATAATTTATGGGGTTTTCCCAGCAGTGTAAGTTCTAGAGTAACGGAAGGTAAAATAAGAGCCACGTGTCGTTATTTGCGCACTTTTCAGCTTTTGTTGCGAGCAATAGGCAACAAACTCTCCAATGGTCGGTTTGTCTAAAACTGAGAGAGTCATTCATTTACTTGGTCTGTCACTTATTGCTCAAATTCGATTCTCCACTTGCGTTAAAAAGAATTTATGACGAAATCTTTAATGAGTCTCATTAAACAGAAAGCTTACTGAATCCAAAATGACTGTTGCCATACCTTTCACTAACCATTTCCTTCTTTTCCATTTCTGTAAATGTATTATTTTTTTATTATCTGTCATCAAAAAAATGGTTCAAATGGTCCTGAACACTGTGGGACTTAACATCTATGGTCATCAGTCTCCTAGAACTTAGAACTACTTAAACCTAACTAACCTAAGGATATCACACAACGCGCAATTATCACGAGGCAGAGAAAATCCCTGACCCTGCCGGGAATCAAACCCGGGAACCCGTGCGCGGGAAGCGAGAACGCTACCGGACGACCGCGAGCTGCGGACTATCTGTCATCAAACATATCTATTCCTCCCTGTTCCACCTCGACTCATGTCTCTTGCTCAGTTACGACATGGAGGAAGAAGACATTTCACGCTAAGAAGAGTCGGAAGTAGTGCCCGTCAGCTGTTTCTACCGGATTCCCTGGCCATCTCTGGAGGAGCCGCGGCCAGCGGCGGTTTGTCGCAGAAGTGCGCCGCCGCTTCCCTCCCAGCAGACACAACATCCGCCAGCTGCGGCACTCAGCCGGTGTTCTTTCTCCAACAGAGGCAAGGCTGCGAAAGACGCCGGTCGTATCCTCTCCGCTCCGCTCTGTTTGTAATCAAGCCACCTTCCGGAATGCTTACTTGAAAAGAGGGCAGACTAAACAGCACGAAGCTTTCCTGGACAGAGGTAAGCAGTTCTTCCGGTAAGCAGTCCATTTCATTAGTGCTGAGCTTGTGTCTTGGAGTAACTATACTATTCAACGCTTGTGTAAAGAAGAAATTAATCGTCTAAAATGAAGTAGAGAATGAAGTTATATTATATCGCTGACAGGGACAATTTGAGGACGGGTTCAGCCTACCTACGTTTTGCTCGGACTAGGATGATTGCGTGTGCAGTATAGTGTTCTTTTTTCCTGTGTTAATAATAAGAAGAGGACGGCACGAGGTATCAATCTATTAGCTTCATCAGAAACACTACTAAGGAGAACACCTGTACGGAACTGCTACTCCACCACGACTGCGTTTGTTGATCTATTTGAAAGCTGATACAGTATGCAGCGACAGGTCAAAGTAGATAAACGTTTGCGCTGTGAGACACTGCTAAACAATGGGGACTGTATCTGAATACAGGGAGTACCAAAAATAATCATCCGATATGACACGTTTATATTTCTGAAACTAATGAACATATACAAAGAATTTTGTTTTTTGATGAACGGGAAACTCAAAAACGTTTTTTCTCACACCTTTTCATAGGAACTCATTGGCCCCCCCCCCCCCCCCCTTGAGATGCACGGCATATGTCAATGCGGTATTCAAGTTGTTCCCTCACTGCAGCGAGCATGTCTTGAGTTGTGGCCACGCGGTCTAGAGCGCCATGTAAAGGATTGCGCGGTCCATCCCGCCGGACATTCGAGTCCTCCCTCGGGCAGGGTGTGTGTGTTGTTCTTAGCATAAGTTAGCTTAAGTAGTGCGTAAGTCTAGAGACCGATGAACTCAGCAGTTTGGTCCCTGAGGAATTCACACATTAGAAAAAAGAAAAAAATCACCTGAGTTACAGCTTCCACAGCGACTGTTACGCGATGTATTTCCCCACAAGAAATGTCACATACAGTCAGGTTCGGTGACCTTGGAGGACAGTAGAAAAGTTCTAGAACATATCAAGATATCTGCTTCCTGTAACAGTGTTCTCGGCAAAGAAAAATGGATCATATACCTTTTCCCGTGAAAGAGCACAAATCAAATTTTGGAGAGTCCCTCTCATGTTGTACCCCGTATTCTCACATTATGATGGTTCACTTTTCCATTGAAATGGAATGTTGCGTCGTCACTAATCACTATGCGTGGAAGAAAACTGTCATCCTGCATCTTGCCAAGAACGAAATTACAGAACTCCACACGTTGTTGTCTGTCACCTTCACGTAGAACTTACAGTAGCTGAATTTTCTATGGTTTAATGTGTTAACGTCGACACATCGCACGCCAGACGGACATCGGGGTCACGTTGAGCTGTCGAACTGCACGGCGATCGGATTTATGCGGACTCCTCGTGAAACTATGGCGGATGCTCTCGACGTCTGTATCAGACACTCGGGGACGGCTCAGCGATTTGCCTTTATACAAGCAACCTGTTTCTCGGAATTGTTAATGACATCCTCTAATGCTCTGTGTTATAAGAGGAGCCACACGATACGTAGTACGAAAGTCACTGTGAACAGTTATTAATGACCCGCAGTGCGCAAAACGTAGACCACTTAACGCTTTCTGTTGTCCCGACACAATTTTTACTAGAACTGAAGTGGGTGCACAGTGCTGCTACCTATTGTGGACCATGTATAACTAGAGAGTTTGCTTTTTCCAACAATACATTGTTGACGCATATGTCTAAATAACATAATAGCTATGATTTTTTAAAATCGGATGGTTCTTTTGGACACACTCTGTACGTCGTCTAATTTGACAATAAATGCACATAACCTTAAAATGAGGAACTAAAGGAAACAAAAAATATGTAGTAGTGTCCCAAAATTAAGCATAGTCACGAAAAAACGAAACGAAAAGGGAAAGGGTGAGGAATCATCCAACATAGCCGTAAATATCTACCCTCAAACCCTACCTGTTCGCTTTGATAGCGAAGGACTAGACGTCCACTCCGTGCGTAACCGAAGGCTAAAAGCAAACAGTACATAAGACCTCTCATGTTTCAATCTTGTTTGTCATTTCCTAGTGAGCTGAGTGTAGTTTCCTGGTAAAGATGGCAATGTAATGCCGCAATGACACCGTCTGGATCATTTTCTGCAGGGTGAAATACTCAGCCGCTGGATGCAGGCCAGACATAGACGTAAACCTCAGAATCATTGGATGTTCGACATAGTGTCATTTCGAGGCTTTGACGGCGGTTTCGAGACTTAGAATATGTGTCGTAGGCCAGTACGAGGTCGGCCGACAATAACTGCCTCACACCAAGACCGTAACGGTGTACACGTGTGAAACAGTTGGCTGCCGAGCTTGCACCTGCCTCTGGAGTTACAGTTTTCCAATAAAATGTGTATCGGAGGCTCAGAACATCGCGGATGTTTGCCCGACGTCTGGTCTTGTGTACCCCGCTCACTCCAGCACAGAGACGGGCCCGTGTATTGTGGAGTTGGCAACATCCAATTTCGACCATGAATTACGCTCCAGTTTGCAATCCGGTAGCTGATGCAACCCCAACGAATGTCGCGGAGAGATACTTGTTTCCTGGTGACGGCGTCAATGTGTGAGGAGGCATCATGCGGAATGGACTTACGAAGCTGCACATCTTCGTTGATGGTCGGAAGAATACTGTATACTCTCAGAGGTTCAGAGATGAAATTCTGCTACCACATATTTGTCTTTTCAGAGGTTCATTTTTGCAGACGTCCATTTTAGGGACGGTAACGCCCGTCCGGATCGAGATGCTTCGGTGTATATATTTGTTGAAGCTGAAAGTGTGGGTGGTACGAACTGTCCAACAACGTCCCTGGATCTGAATCATATAAAACAAGCCTGGGGTGCATTTGGGAGACGAAATGCATCACTTCAAACTCTACCAAGGACACTTCCAGATCTCCACATACCTGCTGCCGAGCAATGGGATCAACTGCGAAGTGAACTCTTGATCAGTCTCTAGAGAGCATGCCACATCGCTGTGCAGCATATGTGGCTGTCAGAAGTAACCATATCCCATATTAAGTGTTTCTTTTGTTGAGGAACGTATTTACCAGTGTCATATTTTCTTACCTATTTGTATCAGAATTTTTCTAACATTATGTTTCGGGCACTGTTGTACGCCTAAAGTAATTAAGCTTTAGCTAGTTATAAGGTACTATCTCCTCTTTTCGTGATTGTACTCAGTTTTTGAACTCTAGTATATTTACAATAAATAAAGGTTTGTACTTTGTATACTAAGAGCTGGTAGCAAATTGAAAAGCGTTGCATTGTTGAGGCAAAGGAAGTTACCTGATATTTGCAGGGGTGGTAGCTGTTATTCCTGGCCAAGAGGCGTACTCTGGTGTCAAACGTAAGCCTTAATCTGAGAAGGTTCTGTAGATGCACTGCATGGTAGTGAACGATAGAGAAAAGCAGAACAGAAAAAAGTAGAAATTATAGACCAAAACCGGCAGTCATTCATAATAAACACTTGTTGCAATCGAAACTGTTTTGGTTCAAATGGCTCTGAGCACTATGGGACTCAACTGCTGAGGTCATTAGTCCCCTAGAACTTAGAACTAGTTAAACCTAACTTACCTAAGGACATCACACAACATCCATGCCCGAGGCAGGATTCGAACCTGCGACCGTAGCGGTCTTGCGGTTCCAGACTGCAGCGCCTTTAACCGCACGGCCACTTCGGCCGGCGAGACTGTTTTATTGAACTTAAGTATTTTACAACGATCGGCGTTAAACCTCCATTGTAAAAGATGCTTCCTAAAATTTTAAATTCTACAAAACTTTGTTGAAAATTATGTAGACTAACAAGATAAGGACTGAGGAGATTGTCCGCAGAATCGGTGAAGAAGAGGATGTATGGGAAACACTGACAAGAGAAAGGGACAGGATGATGCGACACGTGTCAAGACATCAGGGAATAATCACCATAGCAGTACCAGGAGCTCTGGAGAGTAAAAGTTGTAAAAGGAGAAAGAGATTCGAATACATCCAGCAAATAATTAAGAGCGTAGTGTGCAAATGCTATTCTGATATGAAAAGGTTGGCACAGGAGATAAATTCGTGGCGGGCCGCTTCAAACCCGTCAGAACGTTGATGAAAAAAAAAATCTCTTCAACGTTTACTGTTGGTGTTCGCCTGTCGAGCCGATTACAATGTTAACTCTATTCTCTTTTGCTTTATACTGTAGCATATAATACGATAAAACATTTTACGAATTTCTTGGCGCCTTTAGGCTTCTATTCTATGACACACTAGCTTCAAACCTGGCATTGCCCGGGTATTCATTTTGCCACTTTTCTATTAGAAATGAAAACAAAAAATTGAACTGTGTTTGTAGTGTAATATCTAAACAAATTCATTTCCATGTATTCGTGAAAATACCTTTGAAATTACAAATTTGTCGCACAAAGTAATATGGATAACGTACGATGAAAAAGTGTAGTATCACAGACAGTTCGCCGGGCGCAGCTGTTCCGCGTGTCTACAACGCGACTTTGTACACGTCCCTATTGCAACGCCTCATCGTACCTCTGTAGACGGCTATTGTTTTCTCCTGCGGCCTTTCTCTCTTCGTAGTTGGAAGCTGCCAAACCCGCAGCCACGTGTTAGGGATTTCCTTAAGCTGACTCGCCTGTACGAATGTCCTAATAGCAAAGACTAAATGCATTAAATCATCCGTGCATGATGCAGCATTTTTTAAATGCATCTCATTGTTTATAACGTCATATCTCTTGAACTATGCGTCGTACAATGATATGTTTTGGAAGGTACATTCAGTGGCATAGGTGGATTCTAGTTGCGAAATATGTTGTGAACAGAGTCCGTAACAGAGAAGTGATACATTTAAACGTCATCTTCGATGCGGAAGATTTTCATGCATTTCACTGTTTATAACATCATATCTGCTAAACTATGACAGGTAGGTGGGTCTTACCCCAACAACAATTCCTGGGATGTGTGTGCCATATTTGGCATATTTGGTTGAAATCAGTCCATTGTCCATTGGTTTATGAGGAAATGTGGAACACACACACACACACACACACACACACACACACACACACACACACACTAGTTTATAGATCAAAGAAAACTGTGTGACGCTAAAAATACGGTTCGTATTGCACGTTGCTTATTGTATGCTGCATGTTAATGGCATGATAGACAATACAAATAGTAACCTGAGACTTATTTCAGATGACCTTCTATCAGAAGGAAACAGTATAAATATTCAGGCAGATTTTAATAAGATCTGGAAGTCAAGGCAAAAAACCTGCAACTTGATTTAAACGACCTGAACTCGAAAACTATGCATTTCACAAGAGAAAAAACGTAGTATTCTATGACAACATCAAAGTGTCACAACTGGAATCAATCATGTGACACAAGCACTCGTGTGTATCAATTGGAGGAGACAAATAGATGAACCAAAATTTGCGCAATCGATTCCTTGCATACTAGCAGTACAAAACATCTGTAACAAAAAATTTTTTGTATTGCTTACTTTCTATAGAAAATGGTCGTCAATGAAAGGTAACTTGGCAACACTGCAATCATGAGTACGACAAGTGCCTTGAGTGAACACTGTATCGCTGTGCTGGCTAGTTAGTGCGTGGGGCAGAGTTTGGGTGACAAGTGAACTATATAAATACCGGCAACGCCAGTGATCACAGGTTAATTTGATTCACAGGAGTGCGTACTGGGAAGTTGAAGAACGTATTCAGGTGTACCAATGAGCAGGGTGGGGCAGTGGTTAGCACAGTGGACTCGCATTCGGAAGCAGGACGGTTCAAACCCGCGTTCGGCCATCGAGATTTAGGTTTTACATGATTTCTCCAAGCAGACTGTAGTGTTCCGGCCTAACGTCAAGGGCTGGCACGTCGGCCAGGAACGTTACACCAGAAAGGGCTGTGAGGCGACGTCAGCCAGTAGTACATAGGGTTGGTAATAAATAGGATAAGCAACATTATTTCTCTTCTAATAACCATTTGTGTGTGTGTGTGTGTGTGTGTGTGTGTGTGTGTGTGCGTGACTGGCGGTCGAACGGCTCGAAGAAACCATTCCGAGGTATTCATCGTCAGTCACATTCGGTGATGGTACTAACAAATCTCTCATATATCCTATCGTCTTTTTATATTCTTCAAAAAAAATTATTTATATTTCAACCTTTAATTATTGTTATTTTGAAAAGTATCATTCTTTGTAAATGTTGTAGATAAAACAAAAGGAAAGAAAACAATAAAAAGATGAAAAACGAAAATTGTAACATGTACGACCTGTTTTAAACATCAGGTAACAGGTCTATTATTTGGCAATAAATAAAGAAAAAAATAAAAAAACCTCTCTATGACGACACCGTGATAGGAGCTGTA
This sequence comes from Schistocerca serialis cubense, assembly GCF_023864345.2. Classification (NCBI taxonomy): domain Eukaryota; kingdom Metazoa; phylum Arthropoda; class Insecta; order Orthoptera; family Acrididae; genus Schistocerca; species Schistocerca serialis. The sequence goes on along the minus strand of NC_064639.1, from coordinate 1,121,603,162 downwards.
TCTAGGCCAAGAGAATATGAGAGCCGCTCCGCCTGGCCGCACCGGAGTTGAAATCTAGCAGATCTATGAACTCTACAGCAGTGAGTTATGAACAGTATTACTGGACCTATATTGGAAATTAATACATTGAAGAGACTGCTTATTTCCCATGTCGCCCATTGCTTGCCACACTCCTGAGAACTGAGAATGTTAAATATTGCAATAATTTCCTTTTGTAATAAACTTTATTAATACGATTTGCTTGAATTGTTGTGCAGCGATCCGAGAAAGCAAGTTTCCTAGGCACCCTATACGAGACGAGTGGACAGAACACAACACTCAGGACAGGAACCGATGACCTCAGCAGTTTGGTCCCATAGAATGTTACCACAAATTTCCAAAATACACAACAGTCAGGATTGTTTGGAAGGAGAGACAGCATTGGTTGTATTTTTTTTTTTTTTTTTTTATTAACCGCAAAATCGATTTTCGGTCACTTAGTGACCATCTTAAGTGCTGTAATATATAATTTAAATTGGTAGGCACTGGTGTCAACAAGCTTACAGCGATCACAGCAGTATATGTGATCGCTGTAAGCTTGTTGACACCAGTGCCTACCAATTTGAATTATATATTACAGCACTGAAGATGGTCACTAAGTGACCGAAAATCGATTTTGCGGTTAATAAAACAAAAAAATACGACCAATGCTGTCTCTCCTTCCAAGTATACCCATTATCTGGTCGTGGTGCACAGGACAGTCCATGGAGTCGCCAGTCAATATTCAGGATTGTTCCTTTCATAGTGTGTGTGTGTGTGTGTGTGTGTGTGTGTGTGTGAAATATTATGGGACTTAACTGCTAAGGTCATAAGTCACTAAGCCGGCCGCGGTGGTCTAGCGGTTCTAGGCGCGCAGTCCGGAACCGCGTGACCGCTACGGTCGGATGTTCGAATCCTGCCTCGGGCATCGATGTGTGTGATGTCCTTAGGTTAGTTAGGTTTAAGTAGTTCTAAGTTCTAGGGGACTGATGACCACAGATGTTAAGTCCCATAGTGCTCAGAGCCATTTGAGCCATAAGTCACTAAGCTTACACACTACATAACCTAAATTATCCTAAGGACAAACACACACGCCCATGCCCGAGGGAGGTATTGCGAATACATAGAAAGAAGGATCCTTTATTGTATGATTATATGATAGCGGAACAAACACTGGTAGCAGTTACTTCCGTAAAATATCTGGGAGTATGCGTGCGGAACGATTTGAAGTGGAATGATCATATAAAATTAATTGTTGATAAGGCGGGTACCAGGTTGAGATTCATTGCGAGAGTGCTTAGAAAATGTAGTCCATCAACAAAGGAGGTGGCTTACAAAACACTCGTTCGACCTATACTTGGGTATTGCTCATCAGTGTGGGATCCGTACGAGATCGGTCTGACGGAGGAGATAGAGAAGATCCAAAGAAGAGCGGCGCGTTTCGTCACAGGGTTATTTGGTAAGCGTGATAGCGTTACGGAGATGTTTAATAAACTCAAGTGGCAGACTCTGCAAGAGAGGCGCTCTGCATCGCTGTGTAGCTTGCTCGCCAGGTTTCGAGAGGGTGCGTTTGTGGATGAGGTATCGAATATATCGCTTCCCCCTACTTATACCTCCCGAGGAGACCACGAATGTAAAATTAGAGAGATTAGAGCGCGCACGGAGGCTTTCAGACAGTCGTTCTTCCCGCGAACCATACGCGACTGGAACAGGAAAGGGAGGTAATGACAGTGGCACGTAAAGTGCCCTCCGCCACACACCGTTGGGTGGCTTGCGGAGTACAAATGTAGATGTAGATGTAGATGTAGGACTCGAACCTCCGCCGGGACCAGCCGCACAGTCCATGACTGCAGCAAAAAAATGGTTCAAATGGCTCTGAGCACTGAGGTCATCAGTCCCCTAGCACGTAGAACTACTTAAACCTAACTAACCTAACGACATCACACACATCCATGCCCGTGGCAGGATTCGAACCTGCGACCGTAGCGATCACGCGGTTACGAACTGTAGCGCCTATAACCGCTCGGCCACGCCGGCCGGCATGACCGCAGCGCCTTAGACTCCGTTCATAGCGCACGGCCCATTTCCTTCCTCATCCTCGACACAACAAGAGCATGTGCTCCGTCTCCAGTGACCTTGATGTGGACGGGACGTCAAACCTAATTTTCCTTCCTTCCTTCCTTAGGCGTTCGTAGGCTATTGAGGCAGTATTGCTTATTTATTGACGCAGTTTTAGAACAGTCAATGATGTGAGTTACGGAGGTAACAGAGTAACAGTACATTTGACTGTGGACGGGAGAGATTTTGTAAAATGCGTTAAGAAGTGAAATAAAATCCGTTATCTTCAAAGTCGGTAAGCACAGGAAGCAATATTAGTCATGGGCCTCATGCGGGAAATGATGTCACCAGTAAACCTGTTAAGTTCTTCTAAAATATTTTCTGTGAACAAGTTCCCCTGTAGCTCCTGGGAAATGAACGTGCCTGCAGAAACAAATTGGGTAGGCAACATGGGACGAGTCGATAACAGGGACTCTCTAAAGGTAACAGACACCAATGTAACAGTACCCAGCACGTCGTTCCCGGAGACGAGTGTTCATCAGAGACAGAGGTAGCGTCAGTAATACCCCAGGGAACACTGATACGACCGCTCTCATCCGCTATACGCATAATCGATCTGACGGACAGGGTAAGCAGCGATCAGTGGCTGCTTGCTAATGACGGTGTGGTGAATGAAAAGGGGTCCTCGTTGAGTGGCTATAGTAGCGTACAAGGTGGGATAAACAAAATGTCTTGTATGTGTGATGAATGCCAATCTGCTTTAAATGTAGAAAACGTAAGTTAATGTTGATGAGTAGGAAAAACAATCCGATATCGTTCGAATACGGCATTATTAGTACGCTGCGTGACACAGTTACATCGAAGAGTTATATAGGCGTAACGTTGCAAAACAATATGAAATCGAAGGAGCACGTAAGGTTAGCAGTTGGGAAGGTGCGTTGTCGGCCCCGGTTTATTGAGAGAATTTTAGAAAAGTGTAGCTCACCTACAAAGGAGCCCGCGTATAGAACACAAACGCCACCCATTCTTGTGTGCTACGCAGTTGTTTGGGCTCCCCGCCACGTCGAATTAAATGAAGCTGTTGAAGCACTTCAGATGTGAGCCACCGGACTTCTTACCGGAAAGTTCGATTAACAAACGATTATTACGGAGATGCTTCGTCACCTCAAGTGGGAATCCCTTGGTGGAAGACGACGACCTTTTCGCGAAACGAACTCATTTGAAGCTGACGGCGCCGGCCACTGTGACCGACCGGTTCTAGGCGCTTCAGTCCGGAACCGTGCTGCTGCCACGGTCGCAGGTTCGAATCGTGCCTCACGCATGGATGTGTGTGGTGTCCTTAGGTTAGTTAGGTTTAAGTAGTTCTAAGTGTAGGGGAGTGATAACCTCAGATGTTAATTCCCATAGTGCTAAGAGCCATTTGATTTGAAGCTGACTGCAATGCCGTTCTATCGCCGACAACTTACATTTTATGCAAAGACCGCGAAAATAACACGAGAGGCATAGAGACACTCTTATTTCCCTGGTTCTATTTTCAAGTGGAACGGACTCAGTGATGGGAAGTGTTAGAGAGCGGACATTCATAGTGTCGTCTCTGAAAAAAATGTTCCTCTGCTTAGTAAAGCCGGCCGAGTGTGGCCGATCGGTTCTAGGCACTACAGTCTGGAACCGCGCGACCGCTACGGTTGCAGGCTCGAATCCTGCCTCGGGCATGGATGTGTGTGTCTTGTTCTTAGGTTAGTTAGGTTTAAGTAGCTCTAAGTTCTAGGGGACTTATGACCTCAGCAGTTGAGTCCCATAGTGCTCAGAGCCATTTGAACCATTTTCTTGCTTAGTAAATTAATGAAGGTAAACATAACTACTGTGGTGCCACCGCCAGACACCACACTTGCTAGGTGGTAGCCTTTAAATCGGCCGCGGTCCGTTAGTATACGTCGGACCCGCGTGTCGCCACTGTCAGTGATTGCAGACCGAGCGCCGCCACACGGCAGGTCTAGAGAGACGTCCTAGCACTCGCCCCAGTTGTACAGCAGACTTTGCCAGAGATGGATCAATGACAAATACGCTCTCATTTGGCGAGACGATAGTTAGCATAGCCTTCAGCTACGTCATTTGCTACGACCTAGCAAGACGCCATTAACAGTTTATATTGAGATTGTAATTATGTATCATCCAGAGCGATGTTCACCAATTATGGATTAAAGTTAAGTATTCCATAAGCTATGTACTATTTTTGGCTACTATAATTACTTTACCTTGTTCCAGACCTCACGCCAGTCTGCGTGAGCTTAAACGCGTGCATTTCGGCCTCCTCTAGCAACACGGTGTTGGCTCTTCTGCCAACACATCAACTACAATTCAAATTAATTGCCGATCAGTAGTGTTCATTGTCTGTACGTGAAGATGTTCCACTCAACTGCCGAAACACAAACATTCGCTCCACGCCTGGCACTGGATTCCAGGCGCCACTGAGGTCACCGTCACCGCAGCAGTCCACGTTGCAGCACGCAAGGAAATTCTCCGTGCGTAGCAAAATGCTGGCACAAATGTTCTTCCAATTTCTCCCATTCTGAACAGAGCTCTATGAGATATTCCATTCACAGCACTACTTACTACTAACGTAATCAGTTATTTCATCTGCGCTGTCCAAAAACTCTTTTTCATGGTAAGCTCAAATAATAGATTGTGTTTTGCTGTCCTCAACCATCATACAACTCTGGAATCGATGAGCGATCCTAAAGTTGTCTATCATTCACGCAAGTGGGATCGAAGTGCTGCTCTTGGTCAGTAGCACGCCTGCAGGTAATATTATAATTAATTTATGTAAACTGAATCTGTAGGGGGGGGGGGGGGGGAGGAAGGAAAGGAAAGGGACAGAACTGATGATCTGATGATATCAGCTGCATCGGGACTTTTGTGTGGAATAAGTGGTGACGATTGAAAATTTGTGCCGACAATTATTAGGCAGTTGCATTAACTTCTGCGCCATGCAGACGTAATTTTTACCCCAGTTGCGCGGACTATATAGGTATAGTGCGCACAAAGAGTGGGGAGAGGGGTAGTGGTGGGGGAGGGCGTCACTCAGAGCGCTGTAGAGAAAACGCCGCCCGATGGAGGGGAGTGCCGCTCTAAACTGAAGCCTACTCTCACATTTTTTGTAAATATTAAGTGAAGCCCCTCCGCGTCAACACTTGTATGGTGAGCATTCAAGAAGATCAACTATCACCTCTGCGTTGGTTAGTATCTATAAGGAATCACGCCGGAAATGTGGCGACTGATTTTTGCCTGGATTCTTAAACATTTGTAACCTTCACAGAAGCGTCATAAGTGGCGAATTTTGAGAAAAACCTACACATTTCAGTGGTTTCGATGCCAAAATTTGCTTCTTTTGCCAAAACGCTGTGGAGTTTACACTCTCTCACCTCACTAACATATTGTGCAGACACAGGTGTGAGACATTTCTGAAAAAAATAGTACATTCTTTAGCCGGAAAAGGTCTATAGTTACTGGAATAACACGGTAGATAATGAAGTTTTACATAATAACGACAAGGTAAAATACTGTATTCTTTGTGTGCTATAATTTGCCTTCCGCCAGTACCTCGTCTCCTACCTTCCAAACTTCACAGAAGCTCTCCTGCGAAACTTGCAGGACTAGCACTACTGGAAGAAACGATATTCTGGAAGTATAAGGAATGTTGTGGATACTTCAATCTGGCTTCATCACTGGGGCGGCGCTATCGCAAGTGAGTTTGCTACATCAGATCAGTTCTCTCGAGACTAGTAACAGGTAGATACCTCAACCCAAGTATAGAGAAAATTCAGTAAGTCAGCTCAGTTTCATACACAACAACGTGTTATATAATATGCGCCAAACGCAAAATCGTAGCGACTTCTATTTCTCATTGGACACTTCCGAATATAGCCCAGTGTCGTACTTTCAGCTAAATACACAATAACTACGAACATTAACAAAATGATGGTCACACCATCACGAACCTGACATATAAAGCTATAAGTAAAGCACAAGTGTAATTATATTTTTGCCGAATAGTTTCGGTTTTTACTTATTCGTATGGCTAGGGCCCCCCGCTGGGCAGGCCGTTCGCCGGGTGCCGGTCTTTCAATCTGACGCCACTTCGGCGACCTACAGTCGATGATGATGATAGGATGATGATGAGGACAGCACAACACTCAATCCCTGGGCACAGAAAATTCCCCGACCCAGCCGGGAATCGAACTCAGGCCCAGAGGATTGACAATCCGTCACGCTGACCGGTCAGCTACCGGGGGCGGCCAATAGTTTCCGTAAAATAGTTTGAGAAAGACTACAGGGTGCGCTCATCGATTCTGCCATCGGTGACCGCCCGAAAGGTGGAAAACATTTTAACGGTGTCCCCTTCCAAACAAACGAATGAACTCGCCCAACGCCTTGGACGAAAACTGGTCACTCCACATTGGCCATCGAATCCTGCGCGAGCTGTAAGCTCCCTGGCCGACTCCCTCTTCCTCCCAGCGCCACCCATCCGCAGTCCGGAACAGCAGGCACTAGGCATTTTCACTAATGTGAGCGGTTCTTCTTGCTAAAGAACCGTCGAGTGATATTTAAATCTGGCGACTGCATATAACCCAGTTAGTGAGGCGCAGGCACAGTAGGTGAAAGTAATTAATGACCCAAGATCTGTTGATTACCAATCTCAGACAGGGACACATAGAGGACGAGATGCCTATTACCACAAAGAATCCCATGAAAGCCTACTTCGAAAGTTTCAACTAACAGTATTATTGTGGAGTCTAGGAACATACAAAAGCACCTGCATTTCACCATCGTAGTGACGGAGAATAAAACATGAAACTAATTACGGTGCTCACAGGCATTTAAAAATGATTTCTACACTCCGTATGAGGATGTACTGGGAAGTAACTCCTGTATTCTGTGCAATGGGATGTATCCTCTGAAATAAACTTCACTGTGGTTCTTAGAGTACTATTGTATATAGGGTGGTCCATTGATCGTGACCGGGCCAAATATCTCACGAAATAGGCGTCAAACGAAAAAAACTACAAAGAACGAAACTTGAATAGCTCGAAGGGAGAAACCAGATGGCGGCATGATTGGCCCGCTAGATGGCGCTGCCATAGGTCAAACGGATATCAACTGCGTTTTATTTTAATAGGAACTCCAATTCTTTATTACATATTCGTGTAGTACGTAAAGAAATAAGAATGTTTCAGTTGGACCACTTTTTTCGCTTTGTGATAGATGGCGCTGTAATACTCACAAACATACGGCTCACAATTTTAGACGAACACTTGGTAACAGGTAGGTTTTTTAAAATTAAAATACAGAACGTAGGTACGTTTGAACATTTTATTTAGGTTGTTCCAGTGTCATACATGTACCTTTGTGAACTTGTCACTTCTGACAACGCATGCTGTTACAGCGTGATTACCTGTAAATACCACATTAGTGCAATAAATGCTCAAAATGATGTGCGTCAACCTCAGTGCATTTGGCAATGCGTGTAACGATATTCCTGTCAACAGCGAGTAGTTCGCCTTCGGTAATGTTCGCACATGCATTGACAATTCTGTTGACGCATGTTGTCAGGCTTTGTCAGTGGATCACGATAGCAAATATCCTTCAACTTTCCCCACACAGAAAGAAATCCGGGGACGTCAGATCCGGTGAACGTGCGGGCCATGGTATGGTGCTTCGACGACCAATCCACTTGTCATGAAATATGCTATCCAATACCGCTTCAACCGCACGCGAGCTATGTGCCGGACATCCATCATGCTGGAAGTACATCGTCATTCTGTCATGCAGTGAAGCATCGTGTAGTAACATCGGTAGAACATTACGTAGGAAATCAGCATACATTGCACCATTTAGACTGCCATCGATAAAATGGGGGCCAATTATCCTTCCTCCCATAACGCCGCACCGTACGTTAACCCGCCAAGGTCGCTGATGTTCCACTTGTCGCACCCATCGTGGATTTTCCGTTGGCCAATAGTGCATGTTATGCTGGTTTAGGTTATCGCTGTTGGTGAATGACGCTTCGTCGCTAAATAGACACGTGCAAAAAATCTGTCATCGTCCCGTTATTTCTCTTGTGCCAAATGGCAGAACAGTACACGACGTTCAAAGTTGTAGCCATGCAATTCCTGGTGCCTAGAAATATGGTACGGGTGCAATCGATGTTGATGCAGAATTCTCAACACCGACGTTTTTGAGATTCCCGATTCTCGCACAATTTGCCTGCTACTGATGTGCGGATTAGCCGCGACAGCAGCTAAAACACCTACTTGGGCATCATCATTTGTTGCAGGTCGTGTTTGACGTTTCACATGTGGCTGAACACTTCCTGTTTCCTTAAATAACGTAACTATCCGGCGAACGGTCCGGACACTTGGATGATGTCGTCCAGGATACCGAGCAGCATACATAGCACCCGCCCGTTGGGCATTTCGATCACAATAGCCATAGATCAACAAGATGTCGACCTTTTCCGCAATTGGTAAACGGTTCATTTTAACACGGGTAATGTATCACGAAGCAAATACCGTCCGCAGGGGTGGAATGTTACGTGATACCACGTACTTATACGTTTGTGACTATTACAGCGCTATGTGTCACAAAACTAAAAAGGTGGTCCAACTAAAACATTCATATTTCTTTACGCACTAGACGAATTCGTAATAAAAATGGGGGTTCCTATTTAAAGCAAAACGCAGTTGATATGCGTTTGACCTATGGCAGCGCCATCTAGCGGGCCAACCATAGCGCCATCTGATTTCCCCCTTCAAGGTAGACGAGTTTCGTTCTTTGTAGTTTTTTCGCTTGATGCTTATTTCGTCAGATATTTGGCTCGGTCACTATCAATGGAGCACCCTGTATTTGTGTATTGTCGTGTACATTTTTGTTGTCATAATTTCTCCAAATGGTGATGTATACTAAGATGATTGGACGACCTAATTTTTTCAGCACTGTATGATATGAAAGAGGAATACTGTGGACCAGGGAGAGAGGATTGGGGGGGGGGGGGGAGGAAGCGGGAGGAATTGGCCACCCATAGGGACGGAGCTGCTTATAAAAATCAAATTATTCTGTTCGGAAATGCTGTAAATGAGTGTTCGTGAAACAAAGGATTATTCGTTATGCTGTAGGAGCCGCTAGACGGGGCCTGCAGTCTGCACGCACGCGGAACTCTCCGTGGTGCACCGGCTGGGTCTGCGAGGGCGGACCAGTTGGGTCGGCGGTTTCGCCGTCCTGCCACAGCGGGGCCGCCGCTGTCGTTATATATAGACCGGGTATCGGCCGCACGGCTGCGACCTGGAGCTGCACTTTTTGCAACACACTGGAAGTCCGTTTCATATGTTATTTTCCACTTTCGTCGTACAGTAAATCTAAAGTATCATTACCTTCATAAGAAACAATTACCACACAGTTTGTGTTAAACCAACCGATATACATTTCTCTTTATGAGAAGATATTCGAAGAATTCTTTTGTGGTAAATTTTATTTTATATTGCGAGGTAGTAAGCGAAATAAGTTTTCCCTCGATTATGATATAAATAAATTATAATCTTTACACAAAGTGTTTGATTACGAGGTACAACCGGAAGGGATGAGTAGAGCACAATGAAACAAGTAAATAATCCTGTTAACCGTGGGTCCGGCAAACAGTGGTTTCTCTGACACGACATATTACGATTGTGTCCGTGAAAATTTTACAGAGTCCCCGAGGATTCAAACTTCAGGTTTCCTGCTGAGGACAAATACATTACAACAAGTTTCCCACACGGTCAGCGTTCATGCGAAGCCAGCTTTCAGCAGCTTAAAAAATCCCGAGGCGCTTTCCGAATGCTTTGACAACCATCTACAACATGTTTACAGAGTTTATTGACATTACGAACAGGGCTGGAACACTCCAAAGCTTTTAAATATCCCCACACGTAAATCACGAATGGGCTCAATTCTATGGACCACCTACGTTGCTAAATTTAGCGAAATTATCTTCAGTATTCTTACTGGATAAGAACTATGTTGTTTTCAGCATTAGGCAATAATTATCACAGCATCTCGAAATAAATGTAAAAATTACCTTGTGGTGTTACTGTATCTAATATAGCCTCGAATATCCCTTGCTACTGACGAGCCACCACCGATTAGAAGATTCGGGCTACGTCTTCCTAGACGACCACAAGAAAGTGTGCGGAGTGCCGTGACGAGGTTTGCAACATACTGATACTTCCCTTGTGCATACGTCGTATGAATATTATAAACAATGCTGGCAGGTCGCTAATAACAGTCAACTGATGTCAGATTAACTTCCACTTCTTTATTATATTACGCGTGTCGGGCGTCGCTAGCGACTCACAAACATAGGTTATTATTTTCATATAATTCTACGTGGTCGCAAGCCTCGTGCACGACTTTCTGTCTTATTTAAAATTATTTACTTGCTTCATTGTCCTCCAATCGGCTGTTCACTTGTACCTATATTGTAAAACAGTCTCTATAACTTAATTGTCTTTCAGCAAACATGGCAGGTTGTTAAATTGAGCGAAATTATCTTCAGTACTCCTACTGGACAAGCAGCTATGTTGTTTTCAGCACTAGGCAATAATTATCACAGCATCTCGAAATAAATGTAAAAATTACCTTGTGGTTTTACTGCATCTAATACAGCCTCGAATATATCTACCTATTTTATGTACGCTAGACCTGTATATTTCAATGAAGGGACGAAGTGTTTATTCATTTCGCATCGACGACTGTTGACAGAGCGGTGTATTCCATTAACAAAAAAAAAGTAGATTAAGTGCAAATTTAATCAAAAAATGTGTGTGAAATCTTACGGGGCTTAACTGCTAAGGTCATCAGTCCCTAAGCTTACACACTACTTAACCTAAGTTATCCTAAGGACAAACACACACACCTATGCCCGAGGGAGGACTCGAACCTCCGCCGGCGCCAGCCGCCAAATTTAATCGTTGAATTGATTGCAATGAAAGACTAAGACTACAAATAGAAATATTATAGAAGAATTACGTGTAGCATCAAGTTTTATCTTTCGAATGGTTTCTTATTGTACGTTAATTACTCCAAATCTTTGTGGAATTGCCAAAGATGACGTCAGGGAACACCGCATACACTCTTAGCGAAGACGTATTTACACGTTGATCTTCTCGTAAGCCGGCAGATGTGGCCGTGCGGTTCTAGGCGCTACAGTCTGGAGCCGAGCGATCACTACGGTCGCAGGTTCGAATCCTGCCTCGGGCATGGATGTGTGTGATGTCCTTAGGTTAGTTAGGTTTAATTAGTTCTAAGTTCTAGGCGACTGATGACCTCATAAGTTAAGTCGCATAGCGCTTAGAGGCATTTAAACCATTTCTTCTCATAAAAATCTCCAGAACATGAATTGACATTGACGAATGTAATGTTTACAAGCGTAAGGAGGAATTAATACCTTCTTTGCTTTCATGCAGGTGGCAACACCTTGAAAAATTATGCTAAATGTATGGAATCTGTATTAAACTGGAGTACAATATAAGTGCAAAAAATAAGTACGATTCGTATTTTTCGAATGGTCTGAAGATTGTTAGTTACAACACTAAAGACGAAGCGGTGTTTTGTATTTTAATTTGTAAGGAGCAAGACTTCATGAAAGTATTTTTGAGATACGAGGGCAAACACAAATCAGTGCTTGTGTATGGCTGACATTTCAACAGAATAAGATCCTTATACCAATATGCAATGAGAACGAAACAAGAGAAATTTGTGTTAGTTCTGGCGCATAAATTTAATTTTCTAGCGCACCATTCTCTAGTGCAAACAGTAAAAGCGCCAGTTATACCGGTAGATTGTATTTTGCTCTAAGCACTATGGGACTTAACATCTGTGGTCATCAGTCCCCTAGAACTACTTAAACCTAACTAACCTAAGGACATCACACACATCCATGCCCGAGGCAGGATTCGAACCTGCGACCGTAGCGGTCACGCGGTTCCAGACTGAAGCGCCTTTAACCGCACGGCCACACCGGCCGGCGTACCGGTAGATTGTACATCTTATCAGGCACACAGTAGTGTCTTGCGGAGTATATATGTAGAAGATATAATAATCTTTACACAGTGAGGTAGCTGCAGAACGCATACTGGATACTACATGCGTCCACTGAGAAAAAGAATAGCCAAGCGCCTGGTTCGAATACTGTGTTCCTCGATCGGTATATCCCTTTAAGTCCTGTGGTTTTTTTTTCTGCTGCGTCAGATCGCTAGCAAACTTTACCTTGCCGATCCCTCGTAAGTGGTTCGGTCATTCTACTTTCACTGTTAGGCAAACTTTTCACGAACGCACAATCGTACGTTGTCACTACATCTGTTGTACGCGAACGACATGCGACAACTTAAGTAAAACTGGGTTGATTGGCCGTCATACGAGAGAGTAGCCACACTAGAAAAGACAGCAGACTGCCGACGAACCTTGAGCGTGTAGGCGGAGAGGGGCGGCAGCCAGCGCGACTAGGGCGAGCAGCGGCAGCGGCAGCGGCGGCGGCGTCCACATGGTGTCTGGCGGAGGGCATGCTGCGCGCGCGCGGCTCGCCGGCTCGGCACCTACTGCGCGGCCCGCGCGCCGCCACGCCGCGGAGGCGTCGCGCGCCGCCGACCCAGGCCGCGGGGAAGGATCCAGGCGCGCCCGGCGCGGAGGTCTGCGGGACGCGCGCGACTGTTCTTATTGACATGGCTGGGACTTCAGTGATAACTAGATGTTGCATGCCACCATCAATAATATTTACACTCAGTTGATTCAACAACATGACGAAAAGGCGGATGAGGGTTCGCTGTGGTCTTGAAAACGAGGTCAATAGACGGGGAGCACAAAATTCACTTGGGGAAGGGAATCTTTACAAAGGAACCACTAAAGAACTACCTTATTACATGAGGGGTAAATCTTCAAAAATCTACCCCGAAGCGCAAAACAAACTGCTACAGGACTGCTTATAAAAATACAGAGGTATGTAAAGAAGCAGAATAAGGCGGTGTGGTCGACAACACCTACACAAGACAACAAGTGTTTGGCCTATCTGTTACATCGGTTACTATTGTTACAGAGGCAGGTTATGAAGATTTAACTGACTTTGAACGTGGTATCACAGTCGATGCACGAGCGATGAGACACAGCATCTCCGAGGCAGCGATGAAGAGTGGTTTTTTCTCGTGCAACCATTTCACGATTGTACCGAGACTGGCAATGGCAAGGAAAGCGTTTCTGTAGAAAAGGAATTTGTTAACATCGAATATAGATTTAAGTGTCAGGAAGTCGTTTCTGGAAGTATTTGTATGGAGTGTAGCCATTTATGGAAGTGAAACATGGACAATAAATAGTTTGGACAGGACGAGAATAGAAGCTCTCGAAATGTGGTGCTACAGAAGAATGCTGAAGATGAGATGGGTAGATCACGTAACTAATGAGGAGGTACTGAATAGAATAGCAGAGAAGAGGAGTTTGTGGCACAACTTGAGTAGAAGAAGGAACCGGTATGTAGGACATGTTCTGAGGCATCAAGGGATCACAAATTTAGCATTGGAGGGCAGCGTGGAGGGTAAAAATCGTATAGGGAGACCAAGAGATGAATACACTAAACAGATTCAGAAGGATGTAGGTTACAGTAGGTACTGGGAGATGAAGAAGCTTGCACAGGATAGAGTAGCATGGAGAGCTGCATCAAACCAGTCTCAGGACTGAAGACCACAACAACAACATCAACAATCGTGAATATCAGAAATCCGGTAAATCATCGAATCTCCCGACATCGCTGTGACCGCCAAAACATCAGACAAGAACGGATAAAACGACAGCTGAAGAAAATCGTTCAACATGAGAGAAGTAACCCTTCCGTAAATTGCGGCAGATTTCAGAGCTGGAAAATCAACAAGTGTCAGCGTGCGAACCATTCAACGAAACATCATCGATAAGGGGTTTTGGAACCGAAGGCCCACTCGTGTACTCTTGATGACTGTACGACACAAAGCTTTTCGCCTCGCCTGAGCCCGGCAACACCGACATTGGTCTGTTAATGACTGTAAACGTGTTGCCTGGTCTGACAAGCCTCGTTTCAAATTGTATCGAGCGGACGAACAGGTAAGGGTGTGGAGACAACCTCATGAAGCAATGCGTTTCGTCGCAGGGTTATTTGGTAACCGTGATAGCGTTACGGAGATGTTTAACGAACTCAAGTGGCAGACTCTGCAAGAGAGACGCTCTGCATCGCGGTGTAGCTTGCTCGCCAGGTTTCGAGAGGGTTCGTTTCTGGATGAGGTATCGAATATATTGCTTCCCCCTACTTACACCTCCCGAGGAGATCACGAATGTAAAATTAGAGAGATTCGAGCGCGCACGGAGGCTTTCAGACAGTCGTTCTTCCCGCGAACCATACGCGACTGGAACAGGAAAGGGAGGTAATGACAGTGGCACGTAAAGTGCCCTCCGCCACACACCGTTGGGTGGCTTGCGGAGTATAAATGTAGATGTAGATGTAGACATGTCAGCAGGGGGCTGTTCAAGGTGGTGGAGTCTCTGAAATGGTGTGGGGCGTGTGCAGTAGGAGCGATATGTGACTCCTGATACGTTGTAGACAGGTGACACGTACGTATGCGTCCTGTGTGATCACCTGCATCCATTCATGTCCACTGTGCATTCATATGGAGTTCGGCAATTCCAGCAGGACAATGCTACACCCCACACGTCCAGAATTGCTACAGAGTGACTCCACGTACACTCTTCTGAGTTTAAATACTTCCACTGGCTCCCAAACTTCCCAGACGTGAACATTATTGAGTATATTTCGGATGCGTTGCAATGCATTGTTCAGAAGAGATCACTCCTCGTATTCTTACGGATTTATGGACATCCCTGTAGGATTCATGGGGCCAGTTCCGTGGCTGGACGGTGTGGCCGAGCGGTTCTAGGCGCTTCAGTCGGCAACCGCGCTGCTGCTACGGTCGCAGGTTCGAATCCTGCCTCGGGCATGGATGTGCGTGATGTCCTTCGGTTAGTTAGGTTTAAGTAGTTCTAAGTCTAGGGGACTGATGACCTCAGATGTTAAGTCCCATACTGCTTAGATCCAATCGAACCACTTGAACCAGTTCCGTCCAGCACTACCTCAGACATTAGTCTAGTCCATGCCAAGTCGTGTTGCGTCCAGTTTCTTTGCCTCTTCAGTGTATTTTGAAATTGACTTACATCTATTGTTTTGAAGAAAGAGAGAAAGCACGGAATAATTTAACATTAAATCAATCACAAAGTATGTGCTATGTCATTTGTTCAGAAAGCTTTCTCTTCTGAAGCGTCACACAAAGTTTGAATCACAATTGTGTATTGCGTCCAGCTGAAAGAAAATACATAATGCGGTAGTGAATTGCTGGTGGCATATTTGGTACAGTCGAGTGGGTGTGAGCCACCAGTGGTACACACCACAGAATGGGAGGATATAGCATGTGCCACTGGTGGTACACGCCACCTGATCGGTGGATTTGGCGTGAGCCACTGATGGTACACACTGGGTTTTGTCTTCCACAGTCATAATTTGATGAATAGAGTCAATATGTGCTATCCATATTTGCGAGTTCTAAAAATGTGCAAATGAAGTAGTATGATTTTTTCATGAGTATTTAGACTTTACAACAACTAGATAAAAGCATTCGAGAGCTCTACTGATTTTCTGACGATACAAAAAATTATCTTTATTTTGAGAATCTTTCGTTCAGTATAGGACTGCACCTTAATTTTTCGGAGAGGCACGATTCACTACTGATATTATAACTAGATTAATAATAATAATAATAATAATAATTCTATCCATTACTCTAAGCATTCAACGCTAACGTTGTTGTAACACGATAACAAACCTATATTTCCCCCTTTTTCTTGTATTTTTCAATATCCTTTTTCTCTACTCTATTTTTTCAGCACATCTTCATTAATGACTTTCTGCATCCAACTAATACCCACCCCTACAACGCAAATGTTTCCGTCCGCTATCCAGGGACCATGTTTCAACTTCAGAGAGTGTAACAAAAGGCCCAGCTTTTCTGTTTTTAAGAGAACTGTGCAGAATTGCATACAAATTTAAACACCTCATGACTATCTAGAAAGAGAGAACAACATGAAGAATTTTAAAATACACTCCTGAAAATGGAAAAAAGAACACATTGACACCGGTGTGTCAGACCCACCACACTCGCTCCGGACACTGCGAGAGGGCTGTACAAGCAATGATCACACGCACGGCACAGTGGACACACCAGGAACCGCGGTGTTGGCCGTCGAATGGCGCTAGCTGCGCAGCATTTGTGCACCGCCGCCGTCAGTGTCATCCAGTTTGCCGTGGCATACGGAGCTCCATCGCAGTCTTTAACACCGATAGCATGCCGCGACAGCGTGGACGTGAACCGTATGTGCAGTTGACGGACTTTGAGCGAGGGCGTATAGTGGGCATGCGGGAGGCCGGGTGGACGTACCGCCGAATTGCTCAACACGTGGGGCGTGAGGTCTCCACAGTACATCGATGTTGTCGCCAGTGGTCGGCGGAAGGTGCACGTGCCCGTCGACCTGGGACCGGACAGCAGCGACGCACAGATGCACGCCAAGACCGTAGGATCCTACGCAGTGCCGTAGGGGACCGCACCGCCACTTCCCAGCAAATTAGGGACACTGTTGCTCCTGGGGTATCGGCGAGGACCATTCGCAACCGTCTCCATGAAGCTGGGCTACGGTCCCGCACACCGTTAGGCCGTCTTCCGCTCACGCCCCAACATCGGGCAGCCCGCCTCCAGTGGTGTCGCGACAGGCGTGAATGGAGGGACGAATGGAGTCGTGTCGTCTTCAGCGATGAGAGTCGCTTCTGCCTTGGTGGCAATGATGGTCGTATGCGTGTTTGGCGCCGTGCAGGTGAGCGCCACAATCAGGACTGCATACGACCGAGGCACACAGGGCCAACACCCGGCATCACGGTGTGGGGAGCGATCTCCTACACTGGCCGTACACCACTGGTGATCGTCGAGGGCACACTGAATAGTGCACGGTACATCCAAACCGTCATCGAACCCATCGTTCTACCATTCCTAGACCGGCAAGGGAACTTGCTGTTCCAACAGGACAATGCACGTCCGCATGTATCCCGTGCCACCCAACGTGCTCTAGAAGGTGTAAGTCAACTACCCTGGCCAGCAAGATCTCCGGATCTGTCCCCCATTGAGCATGTTTGGGACTGGATGAAGCGTCGTCTCACGCGGTCTGCACGTCCAGCACGAACGCTGGTCCAACTGAGGCGCCAGGTGGAAATGGCATGGCAAGCCGTTCCACAGGACTACATCCAGCATCTCTACGATCGTCTCCATGGGAGAATAGCAGCCTGCATTGCTGTGAAAGGTGGATATACACTGTACTAGTGCCGACATTGTGCATGCTCTGTTGCCTGTGTCTATGTGCCTGTGGTTCTGTCAGTGTGATCATGTGATGTATCTGACCCCAGGAATGTGTCAATAAAGTTTCCCCTTCCTGGGACAATGAATTCACGGTGTTCTTGTTTCAATTTCCAGGAGTGTACTTAAATTATGAGTACGCACTCACGAGTGAAACATTAGAAATGATTCATATAATTTGCAATGCTTGTTTAATTACTAATATGGAAACATTTTCTTTCTTCTCATTTATATGCTTTACGGTCACAATGGAAATTTGCTGCCGCTGCATTTTGCACTTAGTACTGTAGCTGTGTTTTGCTAATCTGTTTCATTGCTGTTAAGTCAGATGTGAACTTGTGTAAAGTTAATTATTCGAATGTATACCTGCAAAGAGAATGGTTTCCTGCAACAGCATGAAGGAGAAAGAAGAAATGGCATCAGATATCTCCTGTAACACATCTTAAGGCATGGGTGATTAAACTCCCTCTTCCTTTAATTAATGTTTTCCATTCCGCTTCCTTTTCTGCCTAGTCATTGTTGTATCACTTCGTATATTACTTTTTAACGTTTCAGCGCCAATCAGTATTAGACGTTTTCGATTTATTATCATTTTCCAACGTTCCACTTTCATTGTAACTCTTTTGTATAGAGGAATAGTTTTTCTGGTTTATGTGTCAATATGATACACAAGATTTATGATTGTCCTTCAGTTTCGCGAGCACCAGAAACTCCACTACTTTGGTCGGGTTGTGAAGTTTGGCTTGTCAGTGGTTTGAAACCCGACAGACATTACTGCTATCTGCGAATGCATGACCATGTCAAACAGTTTCCGAGCTATCACTCAGAAGTGGAATGCACACAACGCAGATTAAAGAGCTGGCTCTCTAGTTTAGCCGGAGTCTAGGGGTAGTGTCTTTGATTATAGTCGACACGTCCTTGATCGCGGGTTAGAACCGAGTCAGTGCTTAAATTTTGAATCAGCAGTGACGACCGATGACTTCCAGCATCACAATTCACCCTCATTCAGCCAACGGTCTTGTCAGAGAGGGCGGAGGTGTGGACAGAGGTTCAGAGCACTCTCTTGCCCTAGGAGTGGGAAACTGCTCCTAAAGGCGGAAGAATCAGCAATGATGAGCGGTATGAGCATGCAGAAGAAAATGAAAACCTCTGCATTAAGGACACATAATGTGTATGCACAGAACACGGATCATGTAATTGGAAAAGTTTCATGATGATTTCTCCATTCGCAAAAGATTACGAACTAGTCCCCCATTCGGATCTCCCGGAGGGGACTGCCAAGGGGGATATGACCATCAGAAAAAGACTGAATAACCAAGTAAAGCAGCACATCCTACAAGATAGGGTGTGGAACGCCAGAATTTGAATGTGATAAAGAAACTAGAAAATATGAAATGAGGACTCGTACGGATCAATCTAGGCGTAGTGGGGGTCAGTGAATTGAAATGGAAAGAAGACAAGGATTTTAGGTCACATAAGTACACGTCAATATCAGCAACTGCAACCGAGCGAGGTTGCGCAGTCGTTAGCATCCACATCATTGTGGAACATTCCAGAACACTCTCGAATGTTGTGGAATGTTCTGGAACAGTATGGACCATCTGTAGTCTCTTTGGTATTTTCTGGAATTGCCACTACTGGAGCTAACCATTGGTCGTGGGTTTGAACGTTAGTCTCTTACCAGTGACGAAGGAGGAATCGAGAATGTAGTGCAGCGAGTGAATAAAAACAAACGGTGAATTGTGAATAGTCAAACAGACACAATGACTAAATATAAATCGAAAATAATGTGTGAAAAGTGTGTCAAGTGTACTTAGTGTATTTTTTAATAATAAGTTGACCTGTTTTATGAGTTAGGCAATGCCCAAGCGTAAAAGAAGAGGAGATCTTGCCAGTCTGAAGCAAAACGGCGAAAACAAAATTAACAACGAAACTGACGAAAGACGCGAAGAGCGTTGAAGTTCCCAACGATCGAGAATGAGCACCGTGAGAAGCAGAGCAACCAAAGTACAGCTAAATGAACGGATTCAGGAATCAAGAACTGAGTCACAATCTTCTAATAAAAGCCTGCGAACTCAAGGTAGCCATGAAAATATTTCCCACGACAACAAGTAAACAGTGCAACCTAAGAAATTAAGTATTACACTACGACGCGATAAAGGAATATAACAAACACGTCATAAACGGAAAAATGTATATCATCTGACAACTTCGGTAGAGGAACGCCAGGGTTGTGAGTGGAGTAATTCGAATACTTCCACTGGAAGCACCTCCGACGGAATTTTCATGTTACATGACCGGGGAAACTGGAAAATCAAGACACTTCCTCCAAGATATAAAAGCGTATAGCGCCTGTTTCCAGATGACTTTTTTGTTTCACTTCGATCAATGCTAACAGAGATGAGATCGATTATGTTTCTGTTTTCCATCCAATGACAAAAGTATCACAACATGGGACATTACTAACTACTCACTGAAGACCATAAATTTCTGCGAGTAAATCTCATACGAAGTGAAGAAAAAGAAACCGATCAACGATGCACAAATAGCAGTGGATTGAGACGAGAAGTAGGCCGAGCTGTACAGAGAATCTTACACGAATACAATCAACAGGTTCACATAATCAAAACAGCACTAGACCGAATTATTTCTGATGACTTACATAATTCGAGCAGACAAAAGACGACATGGAGAATACGAATGTCGATTTAATGCACCTCAGGCGAAATCGCCGCAACCAGTGACATAACACAACCAGTGACATAATTGTACAACGAGAAGAGAAGGACTACAACGCGTTGCAAAGAAGCACCGTTCATTTGATGCCCTCCAGTCTCCATTAACATTCCTACACGGACAGGACGGATATCATTTTAATGTGAAAGAATTAGAACCTGAAACAGGCGTAGTAACAAACAAAACTGTTACTAACAAGAAGTTCTGTTACAAACAAAACACTCAAAAGGAGTTCTATGCTTACCGCTTAATGATCAGAGACAACGAAACGTAGAATCACATTCTCAACATTCGCCGTTTATTCCAGCAATTCCTGGTAGATATGTACGCAAAAGCGGAACGGATGGTTTACATAAGACTGAAACAGAAGAAAATATCTGTCCGGGGTGGCTGAGCAGTTCTAGGCGCTACAGCCTGGAACCGCGCGACCACTACGGTCGCAGGTTCGAATCCTGTTCGGGCATGGATGTGTGTGATGTCGTTAGGTTAGTTAGGTTTAAGTAGTTCTAAGTTCTAGGGGACTGGGGCATGGATGTGTGTGATGTCCTTAGGCTAGTTAGGTTTAAGTAGTTCTATGTTCTAGGGGACTGATGACCTCAGATGTTAAGTCATATAGTGCTCAGAACCAGAACCAGAAGAAAATGTGCATGGAAGAACACATCCACCTACGAGACACAGTCATAAATGATGGAAACATTGACGACATTGGAACAATGGTAATCTTACCCTCAACATTCATAGGTGGTCCGAGACACAAACATGAATACACTCAAGATGCCATGACCTACTAAAGAATATACGTACGGCCTGACCTCTTCAAAACATTCACATGCAACTTGTCGTGTCCAGAAATCAAAGAGCAACTGGGATACAGATACGCCCCCATGCATGCTGTTTCCCGAATTTTCCGACAAAAACAAATAAGGTATATTGAAGTCATCACAAAATATCACAACTTTGGAACCGTTAGATGCTGCATGTCCATAATCGAATGGCAAAAAGAAGGACAGCCTCACTCACAGAATCACAGATGGCTACTCCACAGAATTCATTACACGGATATCGACAAAATCATCTAAGTTGAATTTCCCAATCCACAAGAAGATGTGGAACTGTACGACGTAGTAGCGAAAAACATGATTCACGGATGATGCGGGCCATTAAACCACAATTCGCCAAGTATGAGTGATGGAAAATGTCCTAAAAATACCAAAACCAACTTGGACGGCACACAGACCTGAGCTGATGGCTGTCCCAAATACGGAAGATGATCACCCAAAACAGTGGTTTCACAGCAAATATGAAAATACGAAGCAACGATGGAGTAGAAACAGGTAATCTGTGGGACGTACCATATAGCACAATACTTATCAAAATGTACCAAACACACATAAACACAAAATACTGCAATTCAGTGAGATCCATCAAATACGGCTGTAAGGATGTGAACAAAGGCAGTATTTCAAATAGTGAAGACAGTGAACAACAAAATAGAAACGACGAGATCCTGATGTACCTAAATGGAGGATACATCAACAGTAACGAAGCAGCGTGGCGGATTTTCGGTTTTCCCATACACGAACCCGAACCGGCTGTGCAGTACATTTGAAGATTGGGCAGAAATTTTACTTCACAAAAGATACCGCCAGAAAAATTGCAACCAAACCACCTCAGAACACAATATTAACGGCTTTTTACCAACTGTGCTGAACGAGTCCATTCGCTAAAAGAATACTATGTGTCCATATCTCTTTCAACGACGAAAACAAGGATTTCCAGTAGAAGATCATCCAGGATCATGGTAACTGCCACACCGGTCCGAGTACACATCGTATATCCGAACAACGCCGAATGTTTGTACCCCGGATGTTTCTACACGAAATATGGGGACCAGCAAATTTACAGATCTCAAACTGTTGACGGTTACCTAAGCGAGACGTGCAGAGAAGCATGCCAAAGCTTAGGACTACTGGAAAACGACAACCACTGAGAATTAACACCACAAGAAGCCTCAATCACAGCCTCAACTGAACAAAAGAGAAACTTATTCGCCATAATTCCAACAACATACAACTCATCGAATCCAGAACAGCTACGGAATTCCTTCAAAGAAATTATAAGGATAGACATACTGTACCAAATCCGAGCTAGGTGGCGCAGTGGTTAGTACACTGGACTCGCAATCGGGAGGACGACGGTTCAAACCGTCCGAACGTTCAGATTTAGGTTTTCATTGATTTCCCTACATCGCTCCAGGCAAACGCCGGTATGGTTCCTTTGAAAGGACACGGCCACTTTCCGTCCCCATCCTTGACACAATGGACTAGCGGTTCTAGGCGCTTCAGTCTAGAACCGCGCGACCGCTACGGTCGCAGGCTCGAATCCTGCCTCGGGCATGGATGTGAGTGTTGTCCTTAGGTTAGTTAGGTTTAAGTAGTTCTAAGTTCTAGGAGACTGATGCCCTGAGATGTTAAGTTCCATAGAGCTCAGAGCCATTTGAACCATTTGAACCATTTGAACCTTGACATAATCCGCGTTTCTGCTCCGAATCTAATGACCTCTATGTTGGCGGACGAAAACCCAATCTTCCTTCCTTCCTTCCAAATCCGACAAGCTCATCATGACCTGACCTTCGAAGTCAACGCTGACGTCTTCAGTGAAACAGTCATTCTCCTAGAAGATAAATGTTTAACAATAAACAACCAGACCTTAGTACAACCTGGGATGCAAGCATCACGAAAAGATGCTATCAGAGTGCTAAATTTCGAAACTATAAACGAAAGAAACTACAACTTCAGCGAACTGCATCAATACATTGCTCACAACAAACCACTCCTCAATGACAATCAAAAGGAAAATTACGAATTTTCCATGAACCGGAATGACAGCAACACTGTCTGAATTATTTACTTGGAGGCCCCAGGTGGCACCGAGAAAACGTTTCTAATTAATCTACTGCTGGCTGAAATACGTGTTAAATAACATGTCGCACTTGCACTGGCATCATCCGGAATTGCAGCCTCACTTACGGAAGGAGGACGAACTGCCCATACAATCCTACAACTGCCGTTGAATATAGCCCAAGAACAATTCCCTATATGGAATATCTTAAGAACATCTGGTTGGAATGGGCTTCTAAAAATAGGTAAAATTATCTTCTGAGACGAATGCTCACTGCCAAATAAGAAATTCCTCGAAGCCATGGACAGACAAGACTTGCGAGGAAACTCTGAAGTGATGGAAGAAGCTCTACTCATATTCTCAGGAGATTTTCGACAAATACTTCCAGTTATCTCCAAGTCAACACCAGCAGACGAGATCAATGCATGCTTAAAAGGAAATCATATCTCAGGCCACAAAAACAAAAATATAAGAGTTGAACTACCGAAAGACGAAACCAGAGCATATTGTGCTCAAAAACATTTACAAATAGCCAAAGGCACATATCCTATTGACCAGACGACAGGCCTCATTAAACTCAGCAGTGATTTCTGGAACACAGCCACTACTGAAAATGAACTCATCTACCGAATTTATGCAAACATAGTTCACAACTATACCCATCCCGACTGGCTATTTGAAAGGGCAGTTTTGGCAACTAAAAATAATACTGTCGACTTTATCAACGTTAATACTCAACGGAAAATTCCCAGTAAAGAGAGAATATACAAATCGATCGACACGATGGTAGACGTCGAAGAAAATGCGAATTTCCCTACAGAATTTCTAAACTCTTTGGAAGTACCAGGAATGCCATTGCACTGCCTTCAACTTAAGACTGAAGCTCCTGTCATACTACTCAGAAATCTCAACTCACCAAAACTATGTAACGCAAGAAGGACTATCGTCCAACAGCTATCGAATAACATCATCGATGCCGAACTTAAGACTGGAAAGTACAAAGGACACACACTATTTAATCCCAGAATATCTCTGATCTCTACTGAACTACCATTCCAATTAAAAGACTGCAATATCCAGTCAAATTAGCCTACAGTATTACAGTTAACAAAGAGCAAGGACAAACTTTAAAATATTGCGGCATCAACCTCAAAGACTCCTGCTTCTCTTACGGTCAGTTGACGTAGCTACTGTAAATAGTTAAAATAGGTTTTCAATAAAACTTTTTTACCTCTCACATTTCAACAAGTATTGTAAATAGTTAGAATATATTTTCAACTTTTTCACCTCTTATACTTTAAAGTTTATCCTTTATTACAACTACGACACAGTCTCATATCAGCTCCCTGAGCGAAGCTGGGTACCCCAGCTAGTATACAGTATGTACAAGACCAAAGACGGAAAAATAAGAGTGGAAGACCAGCAACGAAGTGCTAGTATTAAAAAGGGTGTAAGACAGGTATGTAGCCTTTCGCCCCTGCTGTTCAACCTACAATGAAGCAATGACGGAAATAAAAGAAACGTTGAAGGGCGGGATTAAAATTCGAGCTGAAAGAAAATCAGGGACCAGATTCGCTGACGACTTTGCCATCCTAAGTGAAAGTAAAGAATTAAAGCATCTACTGAATGAAATTAACAGTCTAATGAGAACAGAATATGGATCGTTAGTAAATCGAAGAAAGATGGAAGTAATGAGAAGCAGCAGAAATGAGAATTACGAGGAACTTAAGATCAGTATTGGTGATCACGAAGTAGATGAGGTTAACGAATTCCGCTACCTAGGGAGCAAAATAACTCATTACGGACGAAGCAAGGAGGACACAAAACACAGAATAGCAGTGGCAAAACAAGAATTCCTGAGAGAGAGAAATACATCAGTATCAGTTTGAGGTAGCAAATTCTGATAATGTATATATGGAGCAGAGCATTGTATGAAAGTGAATCATGGAGTGTGGGAAAACCAGAAAAGGAAAACATGGAACAATTTAAGATGTGGTGCTACAGCAAAATGTTGAAAGTTAGGTGGTCTGATAGGGTAACTAATGATGAGGTTCTCTGGAAAATCGGCGAGGAAAGGCATATATGGAAAACACTGTTAAGAAGAACGGACAGGATGGTAGGACATCTCTTAAGACATCACGGAATAACTTTCATGGTACTAGAGCGAGCTGAAGAGTACAACACGATAGGGGAAGGCAACCATAGGAACACATCCAGCACATAACTGAGGACGTGGGTTGTAGGTGCTGCTCAAAGACGTAGTGGGTGGCCACATCAAACCAACAGACCATTACTGGCATGTCCGACGACTAGTGATTTGCCCCTTGTGAAAGGACGCAAAGCATCGAACGAATCGAAGGCTCAATGAGGTGTCTCACCCTTAGTCTGCAAGTGGTGGAGTCGAGGCCAGAAGTGGTTCGCTGAAGTTGGTGGCATTTCACTTACCATGCCTTGGGCCTTGGGTTGTGAGTTATTAGTTACTTACTACGACAATACAGCTTCTTGTGGTATCCACCGTTGTTTAATCTCAAATGCATCACTGCCCACCCTTCTCCGTGAGCGGCCCGCTGCTAACGTCGGAGCCCGTCTTCAGGTGCGCGCGCTTCGAAACACAGGGAGTTTCCACCATCACCACTCAGCGACTGGTGGCCCAGAATATACAGAGACTCTATCCACTAACTGCATTACCTATGGATCCTTGTTAAACGCCATTCTTGCCGGCTAAAACCCAGTCCTCATCATGCTATATTTCTGTTTCACAAGTCGGAAGAGCTACGCTGCGGTGGACCTACTGTTCGATTTTGATTCGTTTGCACCGGGCACTTAGAATCCGAATGATATACTGGAACTTAGACTTCAGCGTTCACTAGGCTTAGTGTGTCACCGGACTTGTGATTCCGCTGCAAGTCTGCATTTCACTAGCACTTCCTGGCCATTGGTATAGCTACTATGAGTTTACACTGAAGCGCCAAAGATACTGGTATACGCATGCTTATTCAAATACAGAGATATGAAAACAGGCAGAATACGGTGCTGCAGTAGGCATCGCCTACAAAAGAGAACAAGTGTCTGGCGCAGTTGTTAGATCGGTTACTACTGCTACAAAGGCAGGTTATCAAGATTTAAATAAGTTTCAACATGATGTTACTGTCGACGCAAGAGCGATTGGACACAACATCTCCGAGGCAGCGATGACGTTGCCGGTAAAACAGCAAATCTCCGACATCGCTGCGGCCGAAAAAGGATCCTGAAGAGTATCGTTCAATGTGATCTAAGTGCAACCGGTTCGCAAATTGCTGCAGATTTCAATAATGGGCTATCAACAAGCGTCAGCGTGCAAGCATCATTGATATGGGCTTTCTGAACCGAAACCAACTCGTGTACCCTTGCTGACGACACAGAGATTTATGCCTCGCCTAGGTCCGTCAACACCGACATTAGTATGTTGATTACTGGAAACATGTTGCCTGGTCGGACGAGTGTCGTTTCAAATTGTATCGAGCGGATGAACGTGTACGGGTATGGAGACACCTTCACGAATCCATGGACCCTGCATGTCAGCAGGGCTGTTCAAGGTGGTGGAGTCTCTGTAATAGCGTGGGGGGCGCGCTGTTGAAGTCATATGGGATCCCTGATACGTCTGGATATGACTCTGATACGTGACACGTACGTAAGCATACTGTCTGATCATTTGCATCCATTCATGTCCATTGTACATTCCGACGGACTTGGACACTTCCAGCAAGACAATGCGACACCCCCACTTCTACAATTGCTACACAGTGGCTCCAGGGATACTCTTCTGATTTTAGACACTTCCGACGGCTATCAAACTCCCCAGACGGATTTACGGACAGCCCCGTAGGATTCATGGTGTCAATCCCCACCCCCAGCACTACGTCACACATTAGTCGAGTCTATGTCAGGTTCTTTGGCTCTTCGGTGTATATAATTTACTATAAAGTGTTCATCTACAAGCTTTCGCTTGGTAAATAACAAGAAACCGCGGTAACATTTGCACTTTCCATTCAGAAGATACCTTCACTTTCTCCTTTCTGAAAATCGAATTTTCTGTGAGTCTATGGCTGCTATGATATTTACAAAAACGTAAACAGTATTGCTGTTTCACTCTCAATTAATTCTCATGGCGCCTCCTAGATACGATTCACCAACTTGTAGAAATTTGTGTTCAACTAATTTAATTATTTAATACTCGTAGTAAGCCAAACCTGAAGCAATGCGTAATTGAGAACGCACCTTCTCAGTTATTAGTAGGATCGGCGTCAAGCCAACAGCGATGAGTTTACGTTTATCAGAGTGAACCTTGACTGATGACCTGTTAAATGGTCACGCTGTGCTTGGTCCTACGATTAGTTTCAACTATGTTTACTTGGAACTGACTTGTCGGCGATTATGAAAATTACGATCTAGAAGTTTTTCTGCCCGAAATTGTTTCGAGAATGAACATAGGGGCATCAAGAATACGTAGTAAGTAACGCCAGTCCTGATTGACTGCACAGAACTTCATGAACGAAAGAGAATAAACCATACGACAATGACAATAGGGGAGAAGAAAAACTTTGAAGGGGAGTTCCGCTTGGTTACACTCTATAAGAACGACACGAGAACACCAAGTTCTCGTCTGCTGGAGACATAGAGAAGGCAAGATGCCTCGATAGCCATTGGTACTTTTAGACTGCAGTCGTGCCAGTCTCTTCCTCGTCAGTTTTGTTCACGCCACATCTCTTCCATCGAATAGGGCGTAGATTTGCCGAATGTAGCTGAGGATGCGCTGCCCTGTTCACTTCATCTTATTTTGTCACCACAGATTTCATCAACAACAGCACTAACAGCCCGCTGGCGGTAATCTTTCGCTTTTCTTAAGCTTTCTCTGGCTGAAGACAAGAAATAAACTTACGTGTCAAAAATCATGCGACAGCTAAATGCACGTACACACACGACGCTAATATAGCTTATACAAGGCATAAAAGGGAAATCCATTTGCGGATCTATTATTTTTACTCAGATGATTCATTTGAAAAGGTTCCCGACGTGATTGTGGCCCTATGATGGGAATCAACAAACTCTTAACGGGCAATGGTAGTTGGTGCTAGACGCATGGGACATTTCATTTCGGAAACCGATAGGAAATTCAATTTACCGAGATCCAAAGTGTCAAGAGTGTGCCGAGAGGCATTGCCTTTCACCACCTCGCCCCACCTCTCATTGCTATTGGTGGGGAAGCTTTCGTGTTTTGCGATACAAATACCCGTTCCGGAGTAGCAACCGTAATTGAAGGTTATCTATTGAGAGACTAGACAAGCCTGTGGTTTCTGAAGAGGAGCGGTAACCTGTTCAGTAGTTGCAGGGATAACAGTGTGCACGATTCATTGATCTGGTCTTGGAACAACACCTAAAACGGCCTTGCTCTGCTGGTACTGCGAACGGCTGAAAGGAAGGGGCAACCATAGTCGTAATTTTTCCCGAGGACATGCACCTTTACGTGGTTAAAAGGTAATCGAATTCCCTTGGGTAAAATATTTCGGAGGTAAAATAGTCTCCTATTCGGATTTCCGTGAGGGGGGAGGGGGCGGGGGGGGGGGGGGGGGGAACTACTCAGGAACATGTCGTTATCAGGAGAAACAAAACTGTCGTTCTACGGATTGGAGCGTGGAATGACAGATCCCTTGATGGGTCAAGCAGCTCGGAAACTTTAAAAAGGGAAACAGATTAAAGTTAGACGTAGCTTTGGTTAGTTAAGTTCGGCGTCAGCAGGAACAGGAAGCCGCCCGCTGTGGCAGAGCTGTTTTAGGCGCTTCAGTCCGGAACCGCGCTGCCGCTATGGTCACAGGTTCGGATCCTGCCTCGGGCATGGATGTGTGTGATGTCCTTAGGTTAGTTAGGTTTAAGTAGTTCGAACTTCTAGGGGACTGATGAACTCAGACGTAAAGTCCGATAGTGCTTACAGCCATTTGAACCATTTCGAGGAACAGGACTTCTGGTCAGATGAATACAGAGTTATAATTTACAAAATGAAATAGGGGTAATGCGGGAGTAGGCTTAATAAATAACAAAAAATCAGGAACGCGGAAAGATACTATGAATAGCACAATAAACGCATTATTGTAGCCAAGAAAGACATGAAACCCATATCCAACACAATATTACAAGTTCATATACCAACTAACTCTGCAGATAATGAATAGATTGAGAAATGTATGGTGAGATAGAAGAAATTATTCAGGTAGACGAAATTTAATACTTATAGGGGACTAAAATTCGAAAGTAGGAAAATGAAGACAAGGAAAAATAGAGGATGAATACGACTGGGGAAGGGAAGGTAAGCAGAAGCAGCCTGGTAGGATTTTGCACAAAGCATAATCTAATCATAGCTAACACTTGATGTAAGAATCATGAAAGAAGGTGTATCCATGGAAGATAGCTGGAGACACCGGAAGGTTTCAGATTGATGATATAATGGCAAGACATTGACTGTGGAATCAGATTGTTAATTGTAAGACATTTCCAGGGCCAGATGCGGCTTCTGACCACAATTCATTGGTTATGAACTGTAGAGTAAAACTGAAGAAACTGCAGAAGGTAGGATATTAAGAAGATGGGAGCTGGATAAACTGAAATAACCAGAGGTTCTAGAGAATTCCAGAGGGAGCATTTGGGAACGATTGACAAAGACAGGGGATAGGAATACCGTAGAAGAAGGATGGGTAGCTTCGAGAGATGAAATAATGAAGGCAGCGGAGAATCAAGTAGGTAAAATGTCGAGGGCTAGTAGATATCATTAGGTAACACAAGAGATATTGAATTTAAATGATGAAAGGAGGAGTCAGTTATCGGCGAGAGCAGCGCTGCTTTTCTCACCTGATGATGGCGGCCAGGTGGACCGCTGAAATATTGTGCTAAGATGGAAGTTCGATCCGGCTGGAAACCCGACAAGAATTTGTTATATTAATATGCCGGAAGAGTTTACTTAGTCATGAAAGGAGGAAATATAAAAATGCAGTAAATGAAGCAAGGGAAAGAGAATACGTCCGCAGCTCGCGGTCGTGCGGTAGCGTTCTCGCTTTCCGCGCCCGGGTTCCCGGGTTCGATTCCCGGCGGGGTCCGGGATTTTCTCTGCCTCGTGATGACTGGGTGTTGTGTGATGTCCTTAGGTTAGTTAGGTTTAAGTAGTTCTAAATTCTAGGGGACTGATGACGATAGATGTTAAGTCCCATAGTGCTCAGAGCCATTTGAACCATTTTTTGAAAGAGAATACAAAGGTCTAAAAATAGATATTGACAGGAAGTGCAAAATGGCTAAGCAGGAACAGTTAGAGGACAGATGTAAGGATTTAGAAGCACGTACCACAAGGGGAAAGATGGAGATGTACTTGAGGGCAACTTAATGGAAATGGAAGAGGACGTAAATGAAGAAATGATGAGAGATATGATACTGCGTGAAGAATTAGAGAGAGCACACAAAGATTTAAGACTTTCCATCTGGTGAGCGAGAGGTATGAGGAAGGTGAAACACCCGCAGCCTTCAAAATGAATACAATAATTCCAATTCTAAAGAAAGCAGGTCTGAAAATTACCGAACGACTGCAAATTATTATTCGAATTCTTTACAGAAAAATGGAAAAACTGGTAGAAGCCACCTTGGGGAAGATCAGTTTACATTCCGGAGAAATGTACCAACACCCGAGGCAGTATTGGCCCTACGATCGCTGACAGAAGATACTTACAGCAAGGCAAACCTACGTTTACACCCTATGTTTATATCCTACGTTTACAGCGTTTGTAAACTTAGAGAAAGCTTTTGGCAATGTTGACTAGAATACTCTGTTTCAAATTCTAAAGGTGACACTGGTAAACTGCAGGGAGTGAAAGGTTGTTTAAAAGTTGTACAGAAACCAGATGGCAGTTATAAGAGCCGAGGACCATGAAAGGGAAGTAATGGTTGAGAAGGATGTGAGACTGGGTTATAACCTATCAGTGATGTCATTCTATCTGTATATTGAACGAGCAGTAAAGTAAACAAAAGAAAAATTTGGAGCAGGAAATAAAAACTTTTAGGTTTGCCGATGGCATGGTAATTCTCTCAGACACAGGAATGGACTTGGAAGGGCAGTTGAACAGAGTGGACAACGTCTTCAAAGGAGGATATAAGATGAACATAAAGAAGCAAAACGAGGATATTGGAATGTAGTCTATATAAATCAGGTGATGCTGAGGTGATTAGATAAGTAAATGAAAAACTTAAAGTAGTAGATACGTTCTGCTATGTGGATAGATAAAAACGGATGATGGTCAAAGTGAGAAGGATGTATTATGTAGACTGGCAATGGAGAGAAAAGCGTTTCTGAAGAGGAGAAATTTGTTATCGACGAGTATGAAATGGTTCAAATGGCTCTAAGCACCATGGGACTTAACACCTGAGGTCATCAGTCCCCTAGACTTAGAACTACTTAAACCTAACTAACCTAAGAACATCACACACAGCAATGCCCGATGCAGGATTCGAACCTGCGACCGTAGCACCGGCGGTGTTCCAAACTGAATCGCCTAGAACCGCTCCGCCATAGCGGCTGGCTTGATATCAGGGGATCACCAATTTAGAAGTGGAGATAAGCATGATGGGTAAAATTCGTAGAGAGAGACTAAGAGCTGAATACAGTAAGCAGATTCAGTAGGATGTAGATTGCAGTAATTACCCAGAGATAAAGAGGCTTGCACAGGATAGAGTAATATCGACTGAAGAGCACAACGACAACAACAGACGCCCACCCCGGAAAACGCAGTGGCCGATTGCCTTCGTTTATCGACCGAGCAGCGGAGTTTGTGCAGAGTTGTTAGTGCTAACAGACAAGCAACTATTCTTGAAATAACAACAGAAATGAATGTCGGGCTTACGAATGTATTCTTTAGGACAGTGAGGCGAAAGCTGGCTTTAATGGGCTGCGGCAGCAAGCGGCTGACGCGAGTGCCTTTGCTAACAGCACAACATCGGCTGCAGCGCCTCTCCTGGTCTCCTGACCATATCGGCTGGACCATAGTCGACTCTAAAACCGTGGCCTGGTCAGATGAGTCCTAATGACAGTTGGTAAGAGCTGATGGTAGAGTTCGAGTGTAGTGGAGACGCCACGAAGCCATGGACCCAAGTTGTCAAAAAATACTATACAAGCTGATGGTGGCTCCATAAACATATGACCTGTGTTTACATGGAACGGACTGAGTTCTCTGGCCCATTTAAACCGATCATTGATTGAATACGGTTATGTTCAGCTACTTAATTGTTCGTGATAGGTTTGAAGAACGTTTTGGACAATTCGAGCGAATGATTTGGCTGTACAGATTGCCCAACTTGAATCCCATCGAAATTTATGGGACATATTGGAGAGGTCAGGTCGTGCACAAAATCCTTCACAGCAACTCTTTTGCAATTACGGACAGCTGTAGACGTAGCATGGCTCGATATTTATGCAGAGTACCTCCAGTGATGTGTTGAGTCCATGCCACGTCTAGTTGGTGCTTTACCCTAGGCAAAAATGGTCCGACACATAACTTATGCGACTATAGCGTAATAAGCCCATTTAAGATGTGTCTCTAGTGTTAATCAGGCAAAGTGCCCTCGATATGTCTTGTTGGCTGAGGAGCTAGCCATTATTCGTTTTTTCAAATAGATACTTTCCCTGTTTATGCTGTCACTGGTTTAGTACATGTTCTTGTCAACGTTAATTTTTTGTTGCCTGATTCCGGCACTGCAATATTACGCTCTATCATCTCTCTCTTTGTCCGCCCCGATATCTAAGTGGTCAGCGTGACGGATTGCCGTCGTAGGTTCGAATCCTGCCTCGGGCATGGATGTGTGTGATGTCCTTAGGTTAGTTAGGTTTAAGTAGTTCTAAGTTCTAGGGGACTTATGATCACAGCAATTGAGTCCCATAGTGCTCAGAGCCATTTGAACCATTTGAACCGGATTGCCGTCCTACGGGCCGGGTTTGATTACCGGCTGGGTCGGGGATTTTCTCCGCTCAGGGACTGGGTGTTGTGCTGTCTTCATCATCATTTCATTCCCATTCGGCGCCCAATATGGTGTCGAATGTAATGAGACCTGCACCAAGGCGGCCGGACCTGCCCCGCCAGGGGCCTCCTGGCCAATGACGCCAAACCCTCATTTCCAGTTTCCATCTCTCTCTTTCACGACTGTACGACAACTATTGCATTTACTATTTGGCCTATAGTAACTAGCAACATGCCCAGGTCATAGAAGTACTAGAATGATTTATCATAACGAAACACTATACATATGTATTACTTTATTAACTGATGCTTTAATAGCCGGCCGTTGTGGCTGAGCGGTTCTAGGCGCTTCAGTCTGGAAATGCGCGACACCTACGTTCACAGGTTCGAATCTTGCCTCGGGCATGGATGTGTGTGATGTCCTTAGGTTAGTTAGGTTTAAATAGTTCTAAGTTCTAGGGTACTGATGACCGCAGATGTTAAGTCCCATAGTGCTCAGAACCATTTTTTGATGCTTTAATCATCATCATCATCTTGGACAGTTTCCAGCCACTGGCTGGATCTGTCGGGAACACAAGCCTCTCCATCGTGTTTGTCTTTCCACCATTCCCCCTCTTCCACCTTCGTCCAGTTCTCTCCTCTTCTCGTCACACATTCCTTCACTCCCTTCACCCATCTATCTCTTGGTCTTCCCCTGGGCCTCTTCCCCTCCAGTTGCAGATCAAACATCCTCTTTGGAATTCTTCCCTCATCCATTCTCTTCATGTGTCCATACCACTGCAGTCTTGATTTTTCTATCCTGTCCTGTACTGGTTCCTCCTTTAGTCTTTCCCTCACATACACATTTCGCAATCTGTCTCGTCTTGTTACACTCAACCTGCTCCTCTGGAACTTCATTTCACTTGCTTGTATTCTACTTTTGTCGCTTTTGTGCAATACCCATGTCTCACTTCCGTATGCCAATATGGGGACAAAGTAGGTTCGGTATATAATTCCCTTGGATTTCTGTGGCACCTCCTTGCTCCAAATAAGCCCCTAATGCATTTGAAGAACTGCCCTGCTTTTCTGCACCTTTCATTTATTTCCATTGCGTTTCCCCCCTTACTTTCAATCATGATTCCCAGGTACTTGAAGTTCTCTACCACTTGTAGTTTTTCCCCTCCACAAGTTATATCCACATTTGGCCTATTCTTCTTCCTTGTTGCGACAATTATTTCACTTTTCTTTGCAGAGAAATGCATTCCATATTGTGCTGCCGTTGCCTCCCATACATCTAACTGCTCTTGCACCTCCTTCTCGCAATTTCCCCATAACATCAGGTCATCGGCAAAAAGCACTGCTTTCATTTTATGATCTCCAATTGCATCTGATACTTGCTGTAGGATTTCATCCATAACAATAATAAACAATAAAGGCGAAAGTGCACTTCCCTGTCGCAGCCCATTTTCCAGCTTGAACCATGCAGTACGTTCCCTCCCCACTTTCACACAACTCTCACTTCCCTCATACATTTTTCTGACTTTTCGTGTTATCTCTTCATCTATCCCTTTTGCGTTCAGCACATCTCAGAGCTTGTCCCTATAGATACTGTCATACGCCTTCTCAATATCTAAAAAGGCCGTGGTTAAGTCCTTCCCGTACTCATAGTGCCTTTCCTGCAGTTGCTTTACCGCAAATATGAGGTCCGTTGTTGATCTTCCCGGTCTGAAACCATACTGCTCCTCTTGCAGTCTACTTTCAATACTGCTTCTTATTCTCTTCTCCAGGATCTTTTCATACATTTTTCCACAGTGGCATAGCAGGGTGATTCCTCTGTAGTTCTCACATCTCCTTTTATCCCCTTCCTTGAAGATCGGGACTATAATTCCTTTCTTCCAATCATCAGGAATTCTGTTCTCCTTCCACACCACCCTCAGCACTCTGTATAGCCACTGGGTCCCTACTTCTCCTGCTGCTCGTATCATATCCACTGTTACTAAGTCCCAACCTGGTTGCCTTGCCCCCTTTCATCCTCTTTATGGCTTCTTCCACTTCATTCCAAGTTAGATCATCAATTTCCCCACTATTATAATCGTCTGCTGCCTTAGGCTCTCCATCGCTGTTAGTTACCCGCTTGACGGCATTCAACAGATCTTCAAAGTACTCCTTCCAAATCTTTTTGAGCTCATGCGTTTCCTCCACAACTCTTCCATTATTATCCACGATCCTCAGGCACTCGCTTCTGTCGTTCCTCTTGTTTCTTACGTTGGTTTTAAGTACTTTTTTGTTCCCTTCACTGTCGTCTTATAACATTCTTGTCCATTTTTCCATCCACTTCTTCTTCTCCGCCCTTACTATGGTCTGTGCCGCTTTCTTGCTTCCCTTATATTTTACCCTAGCTTCCTCTGTTCGGGTCTGGTACCATTCTCTGAAGGCTTTGTTCTTTCGAAGTACTGCCTCTTTACATATGTTGTTCCACCATGGGGTTTCCTTACTTCTCCTCTTTGTGCTAGTTCTTCCGCACACAGTCTCAGCTGCCTCAACTAGAGCCCTCTTAAAATCTCCCCATTCTTCTTCCACTGTTCTCTGATCTTCCTTTGGCAGCTTCTTCCTGACCAGTGTCTGGTACTGGGTCCTCCGTTCATCCTCTTTCAGCATCCATGTCTTCAACCTTTTCTTCTGTATGTCTGTTGCGCTCCTGTCTTTTTTCTCTCTCAGGGTGGCTACCAACAGCCGATGGTCACTGTCTAAGGCCTCAGATGGAATGGCCTTAACATGCTTTAATATTTATGTTATTTTATGCAATTTGTATTCATGGATGACAGTCCGACAGGCGATATATCATTTTTTTTGTACTGCAGGTAGAAAACTAAGTTGTCGGCACTAAACTCCTAAAAAGGTGAAAAACTTCGTTAATTGAAGCCCCTTTCCTCTTACTTTGGTTGCTTATGCCAGTTAAATGACCTCGGTTCTTAGAGGGAGTAATTGTTTCGCTTCTTCCGCTATCGTTTTGTTCCAAAGTCTGATGTTAAATATGCTATTACTTCAGTGTCTACTAGTTTTCGTCATCTTCGTCTGTAATTTGCTTACCGTTAATCCATGTGCTGACCATTTCTTTCAACAAGTCTGAAACTTCCTTCAATGTCTTCTGGGAACATTACACGCCTCCCATACCAACATTATTATTTCTCTTCCCAAAGTTTCCTCCACTTTTCTTACTTCCACTCGGGTTTTGTATAAATTGTAGATTATTCGTCTGTTTTTATTTTTAGTCCCCTTTTTCCTCAGGATCGTGAACACCACAATCCGCAATACATTGACGGAAGCTTTCTCTAAGTCCACAAATGTATTGAATGATTTCCGATTTTTCTTCATGTGTCTTCCATTACTAAGCTGAATGAATTTCTATCCTTACCATGACGCGTGGAAGGAATCATCCGGCCCCATACGCATTCTCCCACTGAATAACAAATACTGAAGTGACAAAAGTCATGGGATACGTCTTAATATTATTTAAGGTCGATCCTTTCCCGCCGTAGTGCAGCAACTCTACGTGGCATGGACTCAGCAACTCTCGTTGGAAGTCCTCTGCAGAAATACTGATCCGTTTTACCTCTACAACCACCCATTACTGCGAATCTGTGGCCAATGCAATATTTTGTGCACGGACTGACCAGTCAATCACGTCCCATAAGGGTTCGGTGAGATTCATGGCGGGCGATCTGGATGGCCAGATCATTCGCTTGAAATGTCCAGAACGTTCTTCAAACAAATCGCGAACATTTGTGGCCCGATGGTACGGCTCACTGTCATCAGTAAAAACTCCGTCGTTGTTTTGGAATATAAAGTCCACGAAGACTGAAAATGGTCTCGAAGCAACCGAACATAGCCATTTCCAGTCAATCATCGGTTCATTTGGACCAGAGAACCCTGTCCATTCCCTCTAAACACAGCCCTCACCATTATGGTGCCATCATCAGTTTGCACAGTGTCATGTTGACAACCTGGGTGCTTGGCTTCGTGGGATCTACGCTACATTCTAAGGCTTCCATCAGCTCTTACCAACTGATATCTGGTCTCATCTGACTGCGCCAAAGTTTTCCAGATCCAGAGGGTCGCCGTGGGCGATTTCGTGCTGTTAGCGAAGGCAGTCGCATTAACGTCAAATTTCTCCGCACTGGCCTAACGGGTACGTTACTCGTACGTCCCACATTGATTTCTGCAGTTACTTCACGCGCAGTGTTGCTTGTCTGTTAGAACTGGCTATTCTACGCAAACGCCGCTGCTCTCGGTCCGTAAGTGAAGGTCGTCGGCCACTGCGTTGTCTGTGATGAGAGGTAACGCCTGGAATTTTGTATTCTCTGAGCACTTCTGACCGTGTGGATCTCGGACTATTGAATTTCCTAACGATTTACGAAATGGAATGTTCCATGCTGTCCGCTGTATTATTCAGTGGTTTGGTATTTAACTAATTTGTAAATGAAAATAATAATCTTATATTATTACAGTGAGTAATTACGAAATACTTTTTTCTCCCGGCTAAAGACTTCGTCAAGTTGCTAAAGAACTCCAAATTAACGTCGTGTTAAAGTGTTGTCTGTAAGTTGTGTAACTGTCACTAAATCACAGTCCATACAACAGATTAAATACAACTATTGATTATGATGGAAACAGTTATCTTCAGCAAAATGATCATTAAAACCACCGAATATCAGCCGCGCACAATACTGACGTATGTTACCTGAAACAATATTCTTCGCAACTCGTGCGTAATTAATTTCGGCTCCATACATCAGCAAGAAAAGTTTGTTAGATGGATCGTGCTATGAGCACTGTTTTTAGAGAACCAATCTGATTCGAATTATTTTCATTAAAATTAGTTCGAGACCACCGGTGCACATTTATTTTTATATATTTTTATTACGTTCGGCATTTATGTCTGCAGAGTTGCGTATTTTGAATTTGCCGCTGCGATAATTGTTAAGATGGCGGCAGACAATTGACAGAGAGTTTCTATTGTCAGAGGAAATTTCCGTTTAACAGGATAAATATCTGAATTAATGCTTATTAAACTTTACTTTTATATTGTGCACTATTTAGAGTAATTTTCATCAAGCAAACCTTTGATATTTTCGTAAGAAACTCAGATAAAAACGCGATACAAATCGCTATCATCAATGGCTGCGCTCCTTGCAGCGGAAAGAAATAATTAACACAGATAATGCTTATTGGGAGAGGAATTAAAGTTAGAAATAATTATTCACATATATTTATAATAATAATGAAGTCTATTCTCAAGTAATAATTAACAAATAATTACAATTTCTTGGCAGACCTCAGTTTGATATGCTTCTTGCGTCCGCAACCTACAAAAGCCGGCCAACAAAAGGTAAAAACAAAAGGAGACACACGAAGATCATAAAAGGAATTTACAATTATCATTGCCTTTGTATGATACACAACGATATTACATCATAAAATATTGTATAAATAATTAATATATACCATAGTTTTCTTTCACTGTTTTTTCATATGTCGGATAGATAATACTTATAACTTTTAGAGGCATAATTTCCTCTCGTCGCACTGTAGCTGAAATTTGTCTCGTCGATGTTACAATGCGTCTATGTCCAACTACCATTCTGCGTCCAAAGTTTGTTAATTCCTCTCGTGCGGTCGTAATCACGTCGGAGACGTTTTTCCCATGAATCACCTGAGTACAGATGACAGCTCCAGCAATGCACTGCCCTTTTTTACAATGCCCACGCAACACTGTCGCTGCCTGTGTGTGTGCAAGTCTTAGCGTAGAAGAAATAGCACCTTTCGATTCTTTACAAAGCCAACGCATTCAAGCAATCTTGAAGTCTAAAGGGCGTACTCTGGCAGTGTGCTTGTTGCAAGAGTTGCAGAGTCAGCACGTATCGAGAGGCCCGCTGCGTGGTTAGCCGGGTGCGGACACGTTTTCCACGGTCGCCGGCTACCGGCACTGCGGCGCAGCGCCTGCGTGCTATGCTGCCCGGCGAGCAGCGTGGCTCATTACGCTTATCGCGGATCGCGAGCAGGCGGCAGGGCGGGCGCGGCTGAGTAATGGCGACAGGGCGTCGCTATCTGGCCGCGCGACACCGCAGCCGCCCTTCCAAACGGTAATGGAGCCGGCTGGCTGGAGTGCAGTGGCGGGACGCGTGAATTAGCCGCAGATACCGCGGGCGCGCCGCAGCACCGCTGCACTCGGCGCTTCTGCGAAAAGCTGCCGCAGGAGAGAGCTGCAACAGAGTCCGCCTTGTACTGGCATAGTGGCTGCCACTCACCGCACGTCAGCAGCGGCCTTGTAGACGTTCGTGGTTCGTGTTTTAAGGAAACATACGCTGTGACCAAATGAAAGATCCGCAATTTCTAACAACATTAAAGCAATCCTTTTGATGTAGGTGCTGATCACACTGGTGTGCAAAACACACATACGAAAGTAACTTTCGCATAATCTGTCATTGTCAAGCAGTGAACCGTGGACCAAACATAGAAACCACTGATGAAAGAAATACGCCACGAGAGAAACAGAAATGATATATCTATACAAATACAGTAATTGCGCCGAAGTCAACGCTACTCATAATGGTCGCCAGGACAGTACAAAAGACAGGACAACGTTCTTGAGGGTGATACAACTGTAAAGGCCTGAACAAAGCGTTTTCCTCCCAATTTTATTTTGGCGTAAGGGAAGATGATAGACAAAGAATACTTGAGATAGCTATAGAGCATGTACAGTGAAGATCCAAAGAAATTGGTACACCTGCCTTATATCATGTAGGGCTCCCGCGAGCACGCAGAAGTGCCACAACACGACGTGGCATGGACTCCATTAGTGTCTGAAGTAGTGCTGGAGGGAACTGACACCAGAAACCTGCATGGCTGTCCATAAACCCTTAAGAGTACCAGGGGGTGGACATCTCTTCTGAATCGCACGTTGCAAGGCATCCCAGATATGCTCAATAACGTTCATATCTGGGGAGTTGGGTGGCCAGCGGAACTGCTTAAACTCAGAAGAGTGTTCCTAGAGCCACTCTGTAGCAATTCTGGACTTGTGCGGTGTCACATTGTTCTGCTGGAATTTGCCAAGTCCCTCGGAATGCACAGTGGACATGAATGGATGCAGGTGATCAGACAGGATGCTTAGGTATGTCCTCTCGTCAGAGTCGTATCTAGACATATCAGGACACTAAAAGTAACAGGGTTCCCCTATTACTCCAACTGCACACGCGCCACACCATTATAGATCCTCCACCAGCTTCAACAGTCCCCCTACTGACGAGTTCATGAATTCATGACATTGTCTCCATATCCGTACATGTGCATCCGCTCGATAAAATTTTAAACTCGACTCGTCCGACCAGTTTACAGTCATCAACAGTCCAATGTCGGTGTTGACGGGCCCAGGCGAGGCGTAAAGCTTTGTGTCGTGCAGTCATCAAGAATACTCGATTGGGTTTTCGGCTGCGAAAGCCCGTAAGATGTTTCCTTGAACGGTTCGCACGTTGATACTTGTTCATGGCCAATCACTGAAATCTCCAGCAATTTGCGGAAGGGGTTGCACTTCTGTCACGCTAAACGATTCTCTTCGGTCGTCTTTGGTTCCGTTCTTGAAGAAAAATTTTTCCGGCCGCAGAGACGTCGGAGATTTGGTGTTTTACCGGATTCCTAATATTCACGGTACACTCCTGAAATGGTCGTACGGGAAAGTCCCCACTTCATTTCTGTCTCGGAGATACTGTGTCCGATCGCTCGTGCCCTGACTATAACACCACCTTCAAACTCACTTAAACCTTGAAAACACGACATTGTAGCAGCAGTAACAGATCTAATAACTGGGCTAGACACTTGTTGTCTTGTATAGACGTTGCCGACCGCAGCGCCGTATTCGACCTGTTTACATATCCCTGTATTTGAATACGCATACCTATACCAGTTTCCTTGGCGCTTCAGTGTATTTAATTATATTACAAAAATATTTTTTTTTGTCGCAAAATCTTACAGAGGCATATTGAATTTGAGGCACGCACTGTAACTGGTGCTAATGTGAATCTGGAAAAAAGAGTAAAATCAGTTTAATTTAGATGAGTGTAGCTGGTGAGCCACCTAGGGGATTTTAGAAATGATGTGTAATTGGCGAGTATTTGAATAAAGTCTGTAAATTTTCAACCAAAAAGGACACCCTTTTGTTAATAAATGCTGTTACATCAACTATTCGAAAATCCCCTTGTGTTCAAATGTTCAAGTAAGAAAATTGAAAATTGTTGTAGTTATGCTGCGTGCCGTTTTGAAACATATTCCGAGAAAAACGCGTTTGAAGTTTTTGGATGTGTTATAGACATTAAAAAATGAGAAATTCTACTTTTAGAAAATTCTCACCATTAATGTGCTATCCCAGGACTGGCCTGCCGTACTGTTGCTGTTGTGAACGAAATCATATCCACTAGTTTATCATAGAACGATTGAAACATCGGCCGTGGCTATTCCATGAATGCACAAAACTGTACAATTTTGTTTAGTTCTACTTCAAGCAGGCACACTGCTAGGACGATTCGATGGTTGATTTCATATGCGTTCCGTATATATTTACTGTTTGGTATAACAACTTCTATTAACTTTGGAAAAACAATTATTGTGAAGCCTAAGCCTCGAGGATTTCTTTCTTGGAACTTGATATCAGCATTGCACATTTTAGATTTCACGTGTTGAGAAATAATAGAGAAAACAGCAAGAACATTTATAATTCTGTAGCTCAATCCGTAATTCACACCAAAACTATGGTTGCTCTCTTTCAGTTTCTTATCAGAGTCACTGACTCCTACCTAATTGCTTTCAGCCTTATATCTTCTTGGGACGCTTTCATGAGACACTGCTTCAACGCTGCGTTGAACACAATGTTTTCGTACGGTTTCTTCCCGAGTAGATATCGTTACTACTCATTATTACTTCATAGACAAGCCCGTATACTTTAAGATCACAAATAAACAATCATAAGTACGTACCGCACACTAAAATCAAGATTAGAAGCGCAAGAATTGTCTTTTCACGCACTGACAGTTGCTGACGGCAGGATAATGTAGTATTGTTCTGAAATGTTTATACCTATACGCAGACACTGCAGTGTGTATCGAGCTGGCGCAGGTACGCAATTTCAGGTCATCCGAGGCTTTAGAGGAGGAGCTCGCAAGTTCCTTCACATTTTGGAAGGTTCAAAGCCTCTTTTAAGCCAATAAAAAATGATTGTTTGAAAATTACACAGTGGTGATACCTCTTGACAGAGAGTTTGGTACCACGGACGGCAGTGGGCTCTATGCAACGTACTCCCATGCCAGCCACAAGGTTGGTAAGGACTTAATGTGGTAGGGCGATTCATTTCTCCACCAGTGTAGTCTACGACTGCTGTACAGTCGTTCGTCGATTTGAATGTGCTCCAGTACGTTTGCCCAACGCTTTCCACAAGCCTCTGATGTGATTTAAGTCTCGCCAGTCCATTCGCCGAATATCTTTTCTTTCCAAGAGCTCCTTCATCTGCGTTGTTCAGTGCTGTCTCACATTATCATCCACAAAAATGAAACCAGGGCCGAATGCGCCCCTGAAAAGACTTCCGTGGGTAAAGAGTACAGTATCACTATAATTTTGACCAGTGAGTACGTTGATCGAAGACTGGTAGGTCAGTTCGTCCATGCAGCGTTATGCCTCCCACACCTACAACGCGTGGACTATGTTTGACAATGTTCTTGGGTGGAATTCGTGTTCCCACCTCTCGCCCTATGAGGGTACATCCAGCATAGTCGAACATGATCGTTTTGGTGGTATAGGTGTTGTGGTGTGCGGAATCCTGAAGTTTCATAACCGTAATGACCTCCAGAACTTTGAACACGGTACGCTCACCGGTCAATGCTATTGTGATACAGTACTCATTCCCCATGAGCATCTGTTCAGGGGTGCATTTGGCCCTGAATTCATTTTTATACATGACAGTGCGTGACAGCAGCGAGCGGGGCTGGAACAAAGGATATTTAAAGAATGGACTGGAGTGCCCTTTCCCGTGACTTTAATTCCTTCGAGCACGTGTGGGATGCCTTGAAGGAAATATTGTAGCACGTCCACGTGCACCAGCGATCATTCGGTAGTTACAACGCTGGTCGAGAAATGGAACGCCCTACCACAAGAACTCCGTACCAGTCTCCTGGCCAGCATTGGAGCACTCTGCAGAACATGCACTGCCGTTCATTGTGGTCACACACCCTTTTAAGGACAAAGTCGCGCCTTTCTTAATGTTCCGGGGGAACACCATGAATCGCTGTGACTTCATTGTAATTATTGTCTTTGAATAAAAGTGTTATTTCCATCTGTCTCATTGCGTATTTATTTAGGACCTTCAGTCCTATATTGTAGTCTTCTGTCCTATGTATGATCCATGTTCCGTCGAGCTCTGTCACTTGGCAGGGAGACATCTTGCAGAAGTTAAATTTGTTCTTACGTTTTGGACTCCAGTGTAATTACCAGAAATGACTACACCGAACAGAGAGCCCAATGTCTGATGTATACAAAAAATAAACCACCCACTGCCTTCTAAGGAAATTTCCAACATGAATTTGATGAAAGCCAAACAGCCTGGTTACAGCACATCTTTCCAAAGACGCATTCAAAATCAGTTAGCCGAGTATTACGAAGGCCAAACATCCCTAACAACATCCCGCAAAGTGCTATATAAACGATTCCCCGCTTGCGAAGTCAAACTGTGAACGCATTGGAGCGAAACGACTTGCAGATTTGCCACCAATTTGCTCTTAAGGCGTTGTGCGCTGATGAAAGACAGCGTACAAATCTTTAACATAATGCAGCACGTCAGCAACCGTATATGTATAGAAATAAACAGTTTTTACAGCCTTCAGTTGCAAGGTAATTTTTACTCGTTTACCTAGGTTTCGATTCCAGTAATGGAATCTTCTTCAGAACAAAAAATTAAATTATTTTGAGAGCCAAACACTGGCCATGTCACAGATTATTGTTTTAATTTTTAATCTGTGACATGGCCAGTGTTTGGCTCTCAAAATAATTTAATTTTTTGTTCTGAAGAAGATTCCATTACTGGAATCGAAACCTAGGTAAACGAGTAAAAATTACCTTGCAACTGAAGGCTGCAAAAACGGTTTATTTCTAAAGACAGCGTAGTTGGATCATTTTCCGTAAACAGTCAAATATTAACAGAAAGCGATTGGCAAACGAGTGGCAACCACTATCTCTGAGAATAACCCCTCTGGATGTCTTCTTCTCGATTAACCTGAAATATATTATGTATGCTTGGCTAGTACGTAACTTCAGCGATCTCTGCTGACATAGTTTGAGACAGAATATCGTAATGTTACGGAGGAGGCACTTGTTATGACTTCTGCACCACTTGTTACGACTCTGAAGCATTTGTTAGCACCAGACACAGTGGCTGCGTCAAAGACTGAGACGGTGTGGAGTTTTACAATTATTTATTGAACTTTCTTTACAATTTCTCGCTCGTCGTCGCTTCCCAGCGCTGCGGATTCATCCGCCTGGCTGCTGGTGTGTAGATTCTCCGGCAATGCGCGCAACGCGCGCCGCTGATCGCACTAGGCCACCAGTGCTCCGCTGAAGCCAGGATGCCCTGTGGTTGACATGAACTCGTCGCTGCTCACGGAG
Organism: Schistocerca serialis cubense; assembly: GCF_023864345.2. Classification (NCBI taxonomy): domain Eukaryota; kingdom Metazoa; phylum Arthropoda; class Insecta; order Orthoptera; family Acrididae; genus Schistocerca; species Schistocerca serialis. The sequence goes on along the minus strand of NC_064639.1, from coordinate 1,121,558,254 downwards.
CCGCGTCGCCGTGAGGTCAGCTGCCGACGCCTGCGGCTGCGAAGCCGTCAGTCGCCATGTCAGCGAGCTCCCGTCATGGACGGACAACGCGCCGTGGGGCCGGGTTGGCGTGAGGTCCGGGCGTCAGTCCCCGGTGGCGCCTGTGACCAAGACCGCGCTGCGGCCGGTCCTGCTGGAAGTTCTTGCTGTAGTTAGTCAGCCATGGTGCCGACGGAACTCGAGCCGACCCCCACAGCTGACGTTGACGTCTGGCGGCGAACGGATGACTCCTGGGAGCTGGAACAGACGTCCAGAATCGTCACCTAAGAAGATTCGGACACGGACCATGTCCGTCCTCAGATCCGAACTGCTTCCTAATGGCTTCTGATGGCTTCTGTCCATTGCTGCCTGCGCTCCACTATTTATATTCGACCGCGGGACGTTTTTTACCCTAGGTGGTAGCTTTTTGTTATTACTCCCACAGTATATTGCAACGTAACTTAGCGTGCTGGTCTCACTTCTCCTTATTCAGCACTCTCCAGGCTTCGCTCGGCACTCGGTCTGTGTGCGTCCTTGTGTCAGCTTGTTGGTAGACTGCAACTGTCAGCAAGGCTATCTGTGCCGCGCTTACTTCGCAATGCCTCGATCGCCGGCTGCCTCGGTTTTGCCATTCTCCACTGCATGAAGCAACGCTTACTACATGTGGCTGCAACAGTAAGATGGTTTAGAATATTATTTTCTTGTACAATAATTTTTGAGTTTCTTTATATGATGCCACAAACTGCAAATATTTATGTCTGAGATTTAGTTTGTCTGATTTTTTAAATTTTTTTAACTGCGTTTGGAAATCAAAGAGGTCTCACGTGGACGGGCTGTGCGATCAGTTTTCTTTCACGCTGTTTCCCATTTCCTTTAAGTACTTGCACCAACTCTAGCAGATACGGCACCTCATCTGTCAACATATCTGTAGCGACATTGAATAAAATTGCACGCACCTGCTAATCGTGTGTCGCCGGTCTGTGGAAACATTAACTTTCCTCTGCTACTGCGTTTCGTTAGCCAAGCTAATGACATAAAGAAAAGAAGAGACAGTGAGAAAGCTACACATCAGTAATAACCAACAACTGAAATTGTCTCTGAATATATGAAAAATAAGACAGATACTGGAGGTAGACAGGGCATAACATTTTATGAAGTTCAAAAATAGTTCTCCAGTGACTAGGCAATGTGCCACTTGCTGTAGGACAAGTAATGAAACAGTGGATGCCTCAGGATGTAATGAAAACAAAACAATAATGCGTCATGGCCCTAGTGACAGCGAGAGAGAGAGAGAGAGAGAGGGAGAGAGACAGAGAGAGAGAGACAGAGAGAGAGAGACAGAGAGAGAGAAGAGAAAGAGAGAGAGGGAGAAAGAGATAAGAAGTGAGAGAGAGCAATAGAGAGAGAGAGAGAGAGAGAGAGAGCAATAGAGAGAGAGAGAGAGAGAGAGAGAGAGAGAGAGCAATAGAGAGAGAGAGAGAGAGCAATAGAGAGAGAGAGAGAGAGAGAGCAATAGAGAGAGGGAGAAAGAAACAAAAAAGTAAGAGAGAGAGAGAGAAATTACTGAAAATGGAGGATGAGTTCCGAAATATGATTACAAAGGCAAGCGCAGCAAGACGAAGCTTGTCGTATCAGTGGAGCCGCTATGCTGCATACTTGCGGTGCGAACAGTATTACTGCACTGTCGCAACCAACGTAGTTCCTGCCAGTGTTCTATCATGAATCATGCCATTTAAACTGGAATGCCTTCATACACATCCATGCCCGAGGCAGGATTCGAACCTGCGACCGGGAGAGCGTCATCTCCATGCTTTTGTTAACTTCGGCGCCACACAGTGGTGTGTTCTCACATATACAAGGAAGTTCCTGTAGCCTGTATAGCAGGGCTGGAGGTGGAACTGTTGTTGCTTCCTTAAACCAATGGGGAGGCATGATCTCTTGGAGCACAGGCAGGAAGACCTAACCTGCCACCAATTCTCCAAGTGGTTGCAGCTTAAATGATCCAGAAATTTCTCGCCATTTCTCGTACCTTACATTAATTACATTGTGAATGCGAATATTGCTTTTGCCCCGTCAATTGATGGTCCTGCATATAGACAAGCTAACAGTGGTGTCCGGTGGGTGTAGAAAATTAGTCTTATTGCATAAAATAAGTTCTTTATTTGATATTTTAATTAATTAGTAGTCAATACTATGTTTCCTATCAGTAAATTTAAATGTTTTCAAGCAATTCAAAACTGTGACTAAAATTAAGAAATTAGTTTTATGTGAGTCTTTTTCTTTGTCGTGGGAACTGGACGGCTCAGACGTTCTGGCCTCGCCTCTTGCATTGCACGCCTTCGAAAAGTGTCCACAGTTACACAGTTCCGAGACATTTTTCGTCTACCTCCCTGTAAATCCTAGCCGATGTTTCATGCAGAACAACAGATTCTTTAAAATAAAGGTAATATTGTCTATAGTCTAATTAAAATTAAATGGCTTGAAGTAATAATCACTTTTGTTTCATGTGCATGAAGCCATTTTTAATAATTCACAACAAGGAAATAGTGCATAATGTAGCAAGGGAGGCTACAACAACTGTTACGCCTCTTGATATGAAGGTACTGTTTACACATCTGCTGCAGTGCATTCGTTATTAAATTTACCTGGAAGGAAAACTGAGCGAAGACAAATAAACACAGTCGTCGATATTGTGCTTCAATCCAACCAAACACTCCACTATGGCCCGGCTCGTACAGCCCAGCAGGTCACTGACAAATCATCAAATCATTCATTCATATGAGATTTAACTATAGCATTTTCCCAAAACACTTGCTCCGCTTCAGCTTAATTGACACTGATATTTGAAACTACGACATACCAGTAACATGATATGTTAACTATTTGATTTTTTTAATGCATCAGGTAAACGACAGCCAGGGAGGATCTGTAAACTAAAAAAATCTGAAAATTCCGTCCTCTGTTATATTCAGCCAAATGGTTCAAATGGCTCTGAGCACTATGGGACTTAACATCTGAGGTCATCAGTTCCCTAGAACTTAGAACTACTTAAACCTAACTAACCTAAGGACATCACACACATCCATGCCCGAGGCAGGATTCGAACCTGCGACCGTAGCGGTCGCGCAGTTCCAGACTGTAGCGCCTAGAACCGCTCGGCCACTCTGGCCGGCTATATTCAGTCTATTTGTGTATAATTCAAAGCGTTTATCGATACGTAATGAAATATACTTCAATAAAGTAGTTCAAAAATTTAAATTCAGATTTATGTTTTTGAACCTTTAGAATAATTTTATTTTACTTTTTCTCTCAGTGGTAAACAAATTTTACTTGAGTATTTGTAGTCAAAATATTATTGATGTCTTGTGCAATATGGGTCATATGTTTGAAATCGGTTGTAATCCTTATAAATTAATGGTGAAATTCTCATATAATACTTTTATTAATATCTTTTTTAAATTGATTTCATCACTGTGCAGTAAGATGAATGTACAGGGCAGCGGCGCCGAAGGACAAATAAAAATACAGCAAAAGAAATTCCGAAGTTGCAAGGATATGGTGGCACTACGGTGTTCAAGCAGCCGACATTGTGTTCTGGTCTCTGTGGCAATAGCAGATTATTTTTAAAATCTCGAGCTATTATGCAAAACACTTCAAAAATTGGAAATTTACGTATGTGATTGACCTCTCTTATATATCTTATCATCTTAGAAATTCATTCTTAATTTTAATCAAAGCCATCATACCGATGGCAGTAGTACAATGTAGGCAGATATCACAGCCCCAAAGATGCTATAATCTACAGTAAAATCTTTGAACAAAATATCAAATCCTTGCAAATCCTAAAATCCAATGCTATGATTATGCCTCAGCATGTGAATCCATATAAAATGACCAACAAAATATATTAAAATCTAATGCAGCCAAGTAGAATAAGTTGATGGCTGTCCGTCCAGGAGGACATCACTGAAGCCGGCTGGAAATGCCCCTTGGACACTTCTGTTTTCTCGTTTAATACTCTGACGTATTCCTCTCTTAGAGCCTACAAAATCTCAAATTACGCTAAATTTTACAGCTACTATCCTTTTTCTCCAAAGTGAAATATACACATGCTGTCTGTGATGCTACACAGGGAAGACTACTCATTATTGAGGTGCTCAGTCACTGCTTATGAGCCAGGCCCTTTGTAATTATTCGCTTTAAACGTGATTCTAAAGCTTCTTCCCGTTCGCCTCACATACTTCATTTCACAGTTCCTACACATTATTTCAAAACCTCCGATTTCCTCTATCTACTTCTACACTATGCCAGTCTTATGCATTAGATTCTGCTCCAGTTTGCAATCCGTCTTCAGTGCAATTCTAACGCCTTTGCTCTGAAATAACCTCTCCAATCTACACAGTTCCCCAACATGGCTTGACCCTATATTTCTGCGAATTATATCAGACATTTAATAACTGGTGCGTAATATTGTTAATATTGATTGCTCTGATTATTTGTAAATAATGAATCCAGTATTGTACATAATAAATGGTATTAAGTAGAATCTCTTGTTATCATATGGTTATACAGGGTGTTACAAAAAGGTACGGCCAAACTTTCAGGAAACATTCCTCACACACAAATAAAGAAAAGATGTTATGTGGACATGTGTCCGGAAATGCTTAATTTCCATGTTAGAGCTCATTTTAGTTTCGTCAGTATGTACTGTACATCCTCGATTCACCGCCAGTCGGCCCAGTTGAAGGAAGATAACGTTGACTTCGGTGCTTGTGTTGACATGCGACTCATTGCTCTATAGTACTAGCATCAAGTACATCAGTACATAGCATCAACAGGTTAGTGTTCATCACGAACGTGGTTTTGCAGTCAGTGCAATGTTTACAAATGCGGAGTTGGCAGATGCCCATTTGATGTATGGATTAGCACGGGGCAATAGTCGTGGCGCGGTACGTTTGTATCGAGACAGATTTCCAGAACGAAGGTGTCCCGACAGGAAGACGTTCGAAGCAATTGATCGGCGTCTTGGGGAGCACGGAACATTCCAGCCTATGACTCGCGAGTGGGGAAGACCTAGAACGACGAGGACACCTGCAAAGGACGAGGCAATTCTTCGTGCAGTTGACGATAACCCTAATGTCAGCGTCAGAGAAGTTGCAGCTGTACAATGTAACGTTGACCACGTCACTGTATGGACAGCGCTACGGGAGAACCAGTTGTTTCCGTACCATGTACAGCGTGTGCAGGCACTATCAGCAGCAGATTGGCCTCCACGGGTACAGTTCTGCAAATGGTTCATCCGACAATGTGTCAATCCTCATTTCAGTGCAAATGTTCTCTTTACGGACGAGGCTTCATTCCAACGTGATCAAATTGTAAAGTTTCACAATCAACATGTGTAGCTGACGAGAATCCGCACGCAATTGTGCAATCACGTCATCAACACAGATTTTCTGTGAACGTGTGGGAAGGCATTGTTGGTGATGTCTTGATTGGGCCCCATGTTCTTCCACCTACTCTCAATGGAGCACGTTATCATGATTTCATACGGGATACTCTACCTGTGTTGCTAGAACATGTCCCTTTACAAGTACGACACAACATGTGGTTCATGCACGATGCAGCTCCTGCACATTTCAGGCGAAGTGTACGCTTCTCAACAACAGATTCGGTGACTGATGGATTGATAGAGGCGGACCAATTCCACGGCCCCCACGCTCTCCTGACCTCAACCCTCTTGACTTTCATTTATGGGGGCATTTGAAAGCTCTTGTCTACGCAACCCCAGTACCAAATGTAGAGACTCTTCGCGCTCGTATTGTGGACGGCTCTGATACAATACGCCATTATCCAGGGCTGCATCAGCGCATCAGGGATTCCATGCGACGGAGGGTGGATGCATGTATCCTCGTTAACGGAGGACATTTTGAACATTTCCTGTAACAAAGTGTTTGAAGTCTCGCTGGTACGTTCTGTTGCTGTGTGTTTCCATTCCATGATTAATGTGATTTGAAGAGAAATAATAAAATGAACTCTGACATGGAAAGTAAGCGTTTCCGGACACATGTCCACATAACATATTTTCTTTCTTTGTGTGTGAGGAATGTTTCTTGAAAGTTTGGCCGTACCTTTTTTGTAACACCCTGTATATTTGTTGAATGTATTTTCCCGTCGACTAAAATAAAGTATCCATAAATTGGTAACATCTTTCTAAGTTTTAAATAACGTGGCAGACAAAGCTTTTACGCGATTTTTATGAAGCCATCAGAATTTGTTGCAATGAATTGTCTTATAAATGATGCAAATACTTTCATACCAAAGCAAGCAAAAGATCTGCACGAGGCGACAAAAGTTGTGGGATAGCGATACGGAAGTATACAGGCGCCGGTAGTATCACATACATGAGGTGTAAAAGGGCAGCCCATTGGCACAGCTGTCACTAGTACTCGGGTGATTCACCCGAAAAGGTTTCCCATTTGATTGTGGCCACACGACAATGTGAGCTTATAGTTGAAGCATAGGGCAGTTCATTTCGGAAATCGTTAGGGAATTCTCACACCTGCAGCGTGAAGTGCGTTTCTAAAATACTAAATTTCAGGCATTACCCCTCACCACGGACAACTCAGAGGCCAACGGAGTTCACTTAACGACCGAGAGCAGCGGCATCTGCGTTGAGTTTTCCGTGCGAACAGACAAACAACACTGAGTGAAGTAACCGCCGAAATCGATATGGGACTTACGACGAATGTATCCGCGAGAACAGTGCAGCGAAATTTGACGTCAATGGGCTATGCCATGCAGCAGACGACCGAAGGAAGTGCCTTTGCTAACAGCACGACATAGCCAGTAACGCCTCCCCAGGACTCGTGATCATATTGGTTGGACGCCAGACGACTGAAAAACAGTCGATGTATTTATTTTTCTTCATTACTGAGCTGCTACTGCGTCTCTCCATTTAATTTTTTGTATTTCTATCGCACGTAAATTTTTGAAGTGTTATTTGGCTGATTTGCTAATTCAGTAATTACTAGATTATTTACGTAAATGTGGTTATGCAAATGTGGCTGGGCCAACTGAACGGTTATTGATCGTAACCCTTGTGTACACTGTTGTTTCTTGAATTGGTCAAACACTAGAAGATTTAAGATCTGCTAATTTCGTAAAGGTTCTGACCGAATATTTGTACCATTGGGGGCGCAATATTTAACATTAATTTTTCATAGTTCTTTCTGTTACCTACCTACCCTGCACACCTCCCCTATCAGGTGGAATAGTAATTTATTTATATAGTGTTTATTTGCGGAGTATACTTCTATTTTGGATTGTAAACGTTAAAATTTCTTTCGAGAAGAGTTTTTAGCTCTTTTTATCATTGTGGAATAGTTTCTATTATTGTACGGGTTGTCTCACTCAAACCTCCCTGACTTCAAGGACCCAGGAGAGAAAAACCAAAGTAGATACGACAGTGGAAAATGCAGCACATTCTGCAGCATCACAAAGAATTTATATTCCCTCGTCAGAAGTGCTAAGTATCGTCACGAGGGTGAAGCACGGTCGCATGAAGTGAAAATGGCAACTCCACAGCAGTGCGCACAAGCAGTAGTGTGTTTTGCACAAACAAAATCACCTATTACTGTGCAAAAAAATTTTCATCATGTGTATGAATGTGATCCACCTAATGTGAAATCAATTAAGGGATGGTATAGGAAATTTCTGGCAACAGGAAGTGTTCTGAAACATTCTGGCCGTGCACATTATGGAGTTTCAGAAGGGACAGTGGAGGACAGAGGGCATCAGACAAACGTTTCTCAGAAGCCTACGTAGCTCAATTTGTCAAGCATCTAGGCCACTTGATGTACCTCGATCAACATTGCATCGTGTAGTACACCAGCGTCTTCGTATGTGTGCTTATAAAGTGCAAATTCTGCAATATCTGACGCCGAACGACAAACCACAGCGACAACAATTTGCTGTGGATATGCTGCAGCGTACTGATATGGATTCCAGCTTCCTGGAAATATGTTTATTCTCAGATGAGACAACCTTTCATCTATCAGGAAGGGTTAATAGGCATAACGTTCAGAGTTGGAGTTCGCAAAGTCCGCACGTTGTCATTGAACATGTTCGTGATAGCCCTAAACTAAACGTCTGGTGCGGGCTAATGCAGGACAGGATTGTTGGACCGTTCTTCTTTGTGGAACAAGCAGTGAATGGTGCAGTGTATCTGGACATGTTGGAGCAATTTGTTTACCCACAGATACAAGACTTGCAACCCAACATCATTTCTCAACAAGATGGGGCTGCGCCGCATCGGTCAACGGCTGTTCGCAAGTTCCTGGATAGGAAATTTCCCAGTCGTCGTATCGGACGCGGAGGACCCATTGCCTGGCCACCAAGTTCACCCGTCATTACGCCACTTGATTCCTTCATGTGAGGATTCGTGAAGGACCGCGTGTATGCGACCAAAGTGGACCATATTCCTACATTGCGACATCGTATCACTAATACGATTGCAACAATAACAGAGGAAATGTTACAAAGAACTTGGAAAGAAATAGAATATACACTCGATATTCTTCTTATTGGCGATAAATAAATAAATTCTTTGAGATGCTCTACAATGAGGTGCAATGCCATTGTCGTACCTACTGTGGTTTTTTTTCCTGGGTCTTTAATATCAGGGATGTTTGAGTGGGACACCCTGTATTTAATCCGTTTGCCTTTAATCAATCTGATACCGTTTCATGACTGTAATTTATTCTGTTTCTTAGTAGACAATAACACCTCGAGGTGTTTTTCCAGTAGTTGTTTAATAAACCTGATTGTATTCTCTTAAAATAAAGACAAGATTCACAACACAAGTTATGCTTACAAGCGAACCTCCCCATCGCACCCCCCTCTGATTTAGTTATAATTTCGCACAGTGGATAGTCCTTGAAGAACTGAACACAGATCAGTCGAGAAAACAGGAAGAAGTTGTGTGGAACTATGAAAAAATAAGCAAAATATACAAACTGAGTAGTCCATGGGCAACATAGACAACATCAAGAATAACATGGGCACAGGAGCGCTGTGGTTCTGGAGTTAGCGTGAGCAGCTGCGGAGCGTGAGGTCCTTGGTTCAAGTCTACCCTCGAGCGAAAAGTTTACGTACTCAATTTTTGCAGTTCATTGACGTCTCTGTTCACTGTAATAAGTTTAGTGTCTGTGTTTTGCGACCGCACCGCAGAACCGTGCGATTAGTAGACGAAAGGACGTGCCTCTACAATGGGAACCGAAAACATTTGATCCAGGAAAACACGTCTGATATATTCTACACGACACTGGTGACGGCAAGTGCGTCACATGACAGGAATATGTTGTCGACCCACCTAACTTGCACACTTGGCGAATGGGTAAAAAGATTCTTCTACCTTGCCCGATTTAGGTTTTCTTGTGGATGTAATAATCACTCCCAAGAAAGTGATGAAAATATAAGAGTGTGTCACATAAACTGCAACAAATGAATGCAACAGTTTCACAGTCGCACAGTTTTCTCTGTGGTCTGTCAAAACATATGTTTTTAACGTTTTCAAATTTTTCCGTGTGTAGACCGTCAAATCCTGCATATGTCCAAGCAAATCTGAACATGTCCTGGAATTTTGGAGAGCGAAATTGATTATGTGTGAGTGCCTGCACTCTGATAATTGTCTGAAAATAAAATTTTAAACCTTTTAGCGGAGGGAAGACTTGAACGAAGGACCTCCTGTTCCGCAGCTGCTCACGCTAACCACAGGACTACGGAGCTCCTGTGTCCGCATCCTCCCTGATCTTGCTTATCTTGCCCATGGACTACTCAGTTTGTATATTTTGCTTATTTTTTCATAGTTCCACACAACTTCTTCCTGTTTTCTCGACTGATCTGTGTTCAGTTTTTCAAGGCCTGTCCACTGTGCCGAATTATAACTAAATCTGAGGGGGGTGCGATGGGGAGGTTCCCTTGTTAGTTTTCTTTTTTGGGCCATCCTTCCTATTACAGAGAGACTGACGCGGGTATTTGTTCCATTCTGTGTTTCAATCTTGCCAGAAACTTGGATGTATCAGGTCCTATCTGCGTTTTACATGGAAGGTGAAAATTTAGCTGTGAAAATGAAAAACGTGTGTGAACGCTTTTCATTCTTGTTACATTCTCTACTAAAAATCAGTAAAGGCATTCGGTGACTTCAGATACTTATTCGGAGATGGCTACCTTAAGATTCGTCTTGATATGTTTGTTATGACTTCGTGTCAAAGAACAGTTGCTTCTAATTACTGACTATGCTCATGTATCGTTTAATCTTTTTCTGAAACATGGTCATCGTAAGACCGTGTCTTTTTACAATTCCCTTGTTCCGACACAGCCTCGTCATCAAATGTTACGAACAGATTTTGCTACTAGAAACGGTTCAGAACTCGAAGGACATTATTTTCAACGTCCTTAGCAAGTGGGAGACTCAGTCGCTCTCTATGGTCTTAGTCCCATAAAGCCGGGCCTTTGATCTGCACAGAAACAAACATTCCTTACACGTCGTCTTTCCTAGAAGGTACTACGAAGGGATTTATGACAACCCAGAGCACTTTTGAGAACAGGGTATTAAAGTCAACGTCGACGCCATGACGCCACTCCTCACGCCGTTAATCAACGTTTCTGCAATCTGCGTTTACGTCTCGCTTGGGATGTTGTTCCCCGACAGTGTCCGCGGCTGTTCCTCTTTACGTTCTAGCAGAGATGGATGTGCCAAAGGGGATGCCACGCCAACATGCTGTCGGCACTGTATTAACACCGCGTCTCGTTAAAGTGAGTTATCTCCCGCACAAGTGGGGGAACACGTTCCCGTCTTTGTCGATGCATGAACTATAATTATTCATAGAGGTGTCGTCCATTAACTGCGACAACGATGGAACTTCTCTGTAACACGCATTGTACAGCTGTGGATGTTGTTGGCACATCTAACTGTAAAGCGAAGGTTAATATGTTAGTACCAACACGAAGATAAAAGGCAAAGCAAGTTGACCTACCACAGCGTTTCCTTCAGCTGTCTGAGAATAGCTTCCAAGGCGTGCTTTGTAGACAGCGCATCAATGGCTCGCATTTGTGCTACGTTCAGTGAATTTCCCAACTGAAAAGACTTGTCGTTAAATACAGCTAGACAGGGTTAGTGATAGCAGAAGCCTGGTGCTTTCTTTACTTACTAAATGTCATGTGTGTTATCTCGGTGTGTCGCGTAAAAGAGTTAACTGACGCAGCCACGAGGTCCAAACCGTTTGGTAACCATTGAGTTAAATGCCGGTAACTGATATTAGATGATCTTAAAAGTGCGTACATTACCTGCTACGCACAGTGATCTGTACATTAACATAATACTCCTTTTCAACCGATATTTGCTGTGTACATCTGCATCTGTTTATACATGATGATTCTGTTTAACGTTTACAAACATCAGAAGCGACGTAGATGATGTTGAGACAAGTGATTTAATATAAAAGACATGGCGTCACAAATTTCGGTCCATACTCCAAAAGCAACTGAATCTATCCATCTGTTGCACCTGGTCATACCTACCCAAGTCAAGTATTCACGTCGGTGTGTTTCTGAGCCCAGACGCTCGAGTTTAGTGAGAGGGACTCGGGCTTCGAGTCTTGGGTGTGGCAAGCTATTTTTTATTGCGGTGGACAATTATGAATTATATTGAGATAAGATTTATATTTTTACTTGCCGGTCTCGCAATCCTCGCTGGTTTACTGGAAAGTACACTGCAACATAAACCTACCGTATAGCTTTACGTTTATAATAAATCGGATTTACAAATGGTGTTCACAATTTGCACCGTTTGCTCGTATTGCATCGCTCGATCATCCCTTCAAGCCCAAGCCCAACCGCTGCACGTTCTGCGGGGTTCGTCATCTGGTGACATGCTCAGTATTTGTCATCCATTTTTGGAGTATTTACCGACATTTGCTACTCCAGGTGTTTCACATTAAATTAATTGTCTAACTTTATCGATGTCACTTCGGGGGTTTTTAAACGATAGTAGTAATCAGCTTGATTATGATGCAAACCATTTCCCAGTCCAACCTTGCATGGCGGAAAGGACTAAGTGTAAATATTATCGAAAAATTCTCCTATTATGAGTGTGAATATCTACGCCTATAAATTTTCATCTCATTCTCACGATCCATGTGCGACATACCATGAAGCGCCGAAGAAACTAGTATAGGCATGCGTATTCAAATACAGAGATGTGTAAACAGGCAGAATACGGCGCTGAGATCGGCAACGATTATATAAGACAACAAGTGTCTGGTGCAGTTGTTATATGGGCTACTGCAGGATACAATGGCAGGTTATCAAGATTTAAGTGAGTTTGAACGTGATGTTGTAGCAGGCGCACGAGCGGTAGGACACAGCATCTCCGAGGTAGCGATGAAGTGGGGATTTTCCCGTACGACCATTTCACGAGTGTACCATGAATATCAGGAATACGGTAAAACATCAAATCTCCGACACTGTTGCGGCCGGAAAAAAGGTCCCGCAAGAACGGGACGAACGACGACTGAAGAGAATCGTTCATCGTGACAGAAGTGCAACCCTTCCGCAAATTCTTGCAGATTTCAGTGCTTGGCCTTTAACAAGTGTCAGCGTGCGAATAATTCAACGAAACATCATCTATATGGGCTTACGGAGCCTAAGGCCCATCCGTGCACACTTGATGACTGCAGACACAAAGCTTTACGCCTTGCGTGAGCGCATCAACACCGACATTGGACTGTTGATGACTGGAAACTTGTTGCCTCGTCGGACGAGTCTCGTTTCAAATTGTATCGAGCGGGTGGACGTATACGGGTATGGAGACAACATTATCAATCTATGAACTGTTAAAGCTGGTGGAGGCTCTGTAATAGTGCGTGGGGTGTGGTGTCACCGTCAGACGCCACACTTGCTAGGTGGTAGCCTTTAAATCGCCCGCGGTCCGTTAGTATACGTCGGACCCGCGTATCGCCACTATCAGTGAATGCAGACCGAGCGCCGCCACACGGCAGGTCTAGAGAGACTTCCTAACACTCGCCCCAGTTGTATAACCGACTTTGCTAGCGATGGTTCACTGACAAAATACGCTTTCATTTGCCGAGACGATAGTTTAGCATAGCCTTCAGCTACGTCATTTGCTACGACCTAGCAAGGCGCCATATTCAGTTACCATTGATGTTGTGAATCATGTACCGTCAAGAGCGACGTTCATCATTAATGGATTAAAGTTAAGTATTCCTCCAGCTAAATTCTAATTTCCTTGTCCTGTTCCAGACCTCACGCCAGCCTGCGTGAGCTAAAACGCGTGCATTTCGGCCTCCTCTAGTAACACGGTGTTGGCTCTCCTGCCAACCACAACATGGGGTGTGCAGTTTGTGTGATATGGGACCCCTAATACGTCTGTATACGACTCTTACAGGTGACACGTATGTAAGCATCCTGTCTGATCACCTGCATCCATTCATGTCCATTATGAATTCCGAGGGACTTGGACAATTGCATCAAGACAATGCGACACCCCATACATGCATAATTGCTACAGAGTGACTCCAGGAACAGTCTACTGAGTTTAAACACTTCCACTGTCCACCAATCTCCCCAGATATAAATATGATTGAGAGCATCTGGGATGCCTTGCAACATGCTCTTCAGAAGAGATTTCCATCCCGTCGTACTCTTGCGGATTTATGGACAGCCCTGCAGGAGTCATGGTGTCAGTTCCCTCCAGCACTATTTCAGACATTATTCGAGTTCATGAAACATCGTGTTGCGGCACTTCTGCGTGCTCGCGGGGACCTACACGATATAAATCAGGTGTACCAATTTTTTAAGCTCTTCATTGTATATTGTAGTGCAACATTTATCATCATGGCAGTAATACGTTTGAAGTGACGCTATTTAGTTAATCTATTACCGCTAACTGAAATTCCGAACTCCTTCCAATCCACCTGTCGAAATAAGTGTGGAGAGCGATTATGAGAACAGGTCCTGTCTTGCCAAACAGCTGTCACAGCACTTCCTACAGTAATGATATAATTAAATGTTATGCTGACGACAAATATCTTATATCGACACAGTGGAGATTTGGTGAAGAGTTATAATAATTCCTTAAAAGTATATGCTCTAAAACCTCATGATGGTACATGTGTTGGCCTGTGCAAGACATGACCACACCATAGGGCACAGGAGTAAACGGGAAGTATATCTGCACGAAGAGACTTCGAAAATGTTTTCTCGATTTTCAAGCCACGTCACTTCGAGTATACTCATTGTTTCGGTAGCTGATTGCGCCGTTGTCATCGGGAGTCAAAGTCACTGACTTCCGGGATTGGCAAAGTGTTCTTATTGTATAGATGTAATAGCAGCGTCTATTGCAGTGGTTCATACTTTTTCGCTTTAGAGCCATTATTGACACTGTGTGGCGAAACCTCGGACCACATAGGAAGCAGGGGGTGGGGTGGGACGGGAACAAAAAAGGTTCTGCGGAGGTTCGGGTGGGAGATTGGCCACTCAAATAGGTATTCAGTTTCGCCAAACCATGGTTATCGATAGAATCTTAACACTTACACATTTTGAAACAACTTATTATGAAACCATGTTTAAGTCAGGAAGAAGCATTTTTCTGAAGGCTTACGCAATGACTAATTTTCCATACCTAAGCGAGTACTGTGGCCAGTGCTATCGCAACAGAATCCCATGTTTGTTTTCCTGAATTACGGATGAATTTTGTAGAAATCTTCATGACCTTGTATCTAAAAGAATACTGAGGCGTGGCTGGCTCATGCTTTGCGTTGAGTTCCTATTCTGTGTTTAGTCTCCCGCGGTTATCACGATTATACTGTTATCCTCTCTCTCCGCGAGTGGCAGCAGGGGTGCGTATCGATATTCGCACCTTGTACTATCTTTGGCCTGGCGCTTATAGTTTCCGGCTTTGCTGTGTGCGTTGAGTTGGTCGGTTGGCGTGGAGCAGCGAGGAAATCTCCACGGCGCGGTATCTGGCCGAGGCCGCTGGCGGCGTCGATGCGCGGTCGTAGTGTGTGGTGCTGTTCCCATTGGTACGAGGTCCGTGGCTCACCGATCCTGGACACGAAAGTTGAGTTTTGACTTAATCTACCAGCAAGTCACGACTGTTCACATTGTGTCGTCTGGATTTCGTTGTCGGCTGTTGGGAAATTCCAGCGAGCAACAACGTGTGTTTCCAAGTTGGCAAGTTTTAACCACCCTCTGGTGGAGTTTAACTGTACTTGGTTGTTTTGAATTGAAATGCATTAGCGGAATCTTCTGCCTTGTGGCCGTTAACGTTCCGGTCACCTGCCCTGGTCGTTGACGTAAATTCAGACAGTGTATTTTCCTCATCGTTTTGTCGCTGTCGATCACGGTGTGTAGCTTGACATCTCGATGTGTAATTGGTTGTTGGCGCCAATACTTCCTGCGTTGTTCCATTGAACTCCCTGTTGTGCGCTGGTCGGGTGGAGCGGAAGTTATCTTGTCGGTGGGTCCACTGACTGTCTGGTGGTTGGGTTGTTGTCCGATCGAGAATGGTTGGGCAGACTACCTGTCTCACCAAAGCAAATGTGTTTGAATTCCAGGCTGACCCACGGATACTTCTGAGCACCGTTGGGTGTACTGCCTTTTCTTATTTGTTCTTGTTGTTGGTATTTGTATGCCTTCTAGTCGATTTTTAAATTAAGGTTGGGTTTCCCCTGATCCATAAGATTGTTTGGGTCTTCAGCCTAATTCAAAGAACTGTTTTAAGGTAAGGCCTTCGGCCTTTCTGCTAGCAGCTAACCAAACTGCTTTCCACGCATTCGTCACTTGGGCCCTGTCTGGAAGGTTCCAGACGCGGCACTGGATCTACGTAAACGGAACACAGTGCCATTCCCGGTAGTGACTTATTTTAATTCCTAATAAGGATGGCGGAGACAGCTGTCAAAAGTGACATGGCTTACGTCTTGAGATGATTTTATTAGAGCATGCCACCACAAAAGACTCCGAGAAAACATGAAGAGGTGTCGATCTCAAAGGCAAGAAGTGCTCAGCACACATTACCCGCAAGATTCCGAGTGATTGACATTAAAAACTTGAAAACAAAAGAAGGATAGTACCCAAACATTAGGTCTTCGAGAAAGAAGTGTAGGATCGTGCTACGGACGCGACACAGCCATCTATTGAGCTCCTGTGAAAGAGTACAGCAGTGCGGGTGAAATGGTTCAAATGGCTCTGAGCACTATGGGACTCAACTTCTGAGGTCATCAGTCCCCTAGAACTTAGAACTACTTAAACCTAACTAACCTAAGCACATCACAAAGATCCATGCCCGAGGCAGGATTCGAACCTGCGACCTTACGGTCGCGCGGTTCCTGACTGTAGCGCCTAGAACCGCTCGGCCACTTCGGCCGGCAGTGCGGGTGAAATCCACCTTAAGATGAAGTGGCTCTGAGCACTATGCGACTCAACTTCTGAGGTCATCAGTCGCCTAGAACTTAGAACTAATTAAACCTAACTAACCTAAGGACATCACACACATCCATGCCCGACGCAGGATAAGAACCTGCGACCGTAGCGGTCACGCGGTTCCAGACTGAAGCGCCTTTAACCGCACGGCCACATAAGATGAAGTAAAAGAGTACAAATATAGGTCCTAAAAACAGAAAATTTTACAGTATTTTACTTTACTTTACTTTAACCGCTATCATGGTGATAAACGTTTTGAGTAAATACTTTTCGGAAGCTGTTTTGTACAGCAATAGAAGACTGTTGAATAGTACTGTAAACAAGGTACACATATTTTCCTCAAGTTTGTTGTATTAGTCAGCTAAATCTGAGTCCACCTGCCAGTATTGCTGAGTGGTTGACACCCCAGGACCCATACTTCGTCAGTGGGGGAAGATCTGGTAACTGATCTATCCCGCGACGCAAGATCTCTTTGGGTAATGTGAAGAGGCGTTTATCTTCCACACATGCAGAACGGTTTAGCTGATGTTTGACAAGTGTGTTACGTTATTACAGTGAGTAATTAAAAGCGACTGATACTAAGGAAAAAACAATATCTTACGTCATGATGGTTGTCACATAATGCCATAATTTCTTTTTTTTTCTGTGACTGCTATGAGCTATTGAAAAACAATCATTTCTCCGCCCACGCTCACTCTAGTTCACATATTTACCAAACTTTAAATGCCTGACATTGTTGGGTAATATTGCTTCTATTTCAGATGTTGATTAATCGTTCGCTCGCAGAAATACAGTATATCCCATACTACCATCTTTTATTATGGAACGACGTTTCTTTACCTGTCCCAGCAGGCACATCATGGAATCCTAGTTCTCCGCTTCGGTAAACTGAAAAATGTGAGAAATGTATGTATAAGTATGTGTAAAATCTCAAACTGCTCATCCTACAGTAAACGCCGAACGTAACAAAAAAATATTCAAACGTGTGTGAAATCTTATGGGACTTAACAGCTAAGGTCATCAGTCCCTAAGCTTACCACTACTTAACCTAAATTATCATAAGGACAAACACACACACCCATGCCCGAGGGAGGACTCGAACCTCCGCTGGGACCAGCCGCACAGTCCATGACTGCAGCGCCTCAGACCGCTCGGCTAATCCCGAGCGGCCGAACGTAACATATTTCACTTTTGAATCCGAGAGAAGTATTACAGCAAATATAAACTTCTGTATCTATATGTTCATTGCATGTTAGTGATACTCTTAACGTTACGTTTTTCTTTCGCGTATAATAAACTGATAAAAAAGAAACGCAACACCGAGAAATAATTAATATAGAGTACTAAATTTTGAGCATACATTCACCTAGGTAACATATGTGATTAACATTGAGAGATCACAAGTTTACGTACGAACATGATAAGCCACTGCAAATGTGAAATACTGGTACATTAATAACCAGTGTAACAGCCAGAATGTTGAATGCAAGTATGTCAACCCGCGTGCACTGTCTTGTACAGGTGCCGCGTGTCAGTTTGTGGGATGGACTTCCTCGCCTGTTGCATTTGATCAGTGACAGTTAATGCTGTTTAGGATAAAGCTGGCGTTGTCGTCCAATGATGTCCCATATGTGATCGATTGGCGACAGATGTGATGATCGAGCAGGCCAAGGCTACACGTCAGCACTCTGTAGAGCATGTTGGGCTACAAAAGCGGTATGTGGGCGAGCGTTATCCAGTTGGGAAACACCACTTGGAATGCTGTTCATCAGTGGAAGCACAACAGGTCGAATCATCAAGCTAACTAACAAATTTGCAGTCGGGTTGCGTGGGACAACCACGAGAGTTCTCCTGCTGTCATACGAAAATACCATCCCCAATAAACACTACTGGCCATTAATATCGCAACACCACGAAGTTCACGTGCTACAGACGCGAAATTTAACAGACAGGAAGAAGATACTGTGATATGCAAATGATTAGCTTTTCAGAGCATTCACACAAGGTTGGCGCCGGTGGCGACACCTACAACGTGCTGACATGAGGAAAGTGTCCAACCGATTTCTCATACACAAACAGCAGTTGACCAGCGTTGCCTGGTAAAACGTTGTAGTGATGCCTCGTGTAAGGAGGAGAAATGCATACCATCACGATTCCGACTTTGATAAATGTCGGATTGTAGCCTATCGCGATTGCGGTTTATCTTATCGTGATATTGCTGCTCGCTTTGGTCGAGATCCAATGACTGTTAGCAGAATATGGAATCGGTGGATTCAGGGGGGTAATACGGAACGCCGTGCTGGATCCCAACGGCCTCGTATCACCAGCAGTCGAGATGACAGGCATCTTATCCGCATGGCTGTAACGGATCGTGCAGACACGTCTCGATCCCTGAGTCAACAGATGGGGACGTTTACAAGACAAGAACCATCTGTACAAACAGTTCGACGACGTTTGCAGCAGCATGGACTATAAGTTCGGAGACCATGGCTGCGATTACCCTTGACGCTGCATCACAGGCAGGAGCACCTGCGATGGTGTACTCGACGACGAACCTGTGTGCACGAATGGCAAAAAGTCATTTTTTCGGATGAATCCATGTTCTGTTTACAGCATCATGACGGTCGCATCCGTGTTTGGCGACATCGCGGTGAACGTAAATTGGAGGCGTGTGTTCCTCATCGCCATACTGGCGTATCACCCGGCGTGATGGTATGGGGTGCTATTGGTTGCACTTCTCGGCACCTCTTGTTCGCATTGACGGCACGTTGAACAGTGGACGTTACATTTCAGATGTGTTACGACCCGTGGCTCTACCCTTCATTCGATCCCTGCGAAACCCTACATTTCAGCAGGATAATGCACGACTGCATGTTTCAGGTCCTGTACGGGCCATTCTGTATACATAAAATGTTCGACTGCTGCCCTGGCCAGCACATTCTCCAGATCTATCACCAACTGAAAACGTCTGGTCAATGGTGGCCGAGCAACTGGCTCGTCACAATACGCCAGTCACTACTCTTGATGAACTGTGGTATCGTGTTGAAGCTGCATGGGCAGCTCTACCTGTGCACGTGTGCACGCCATCCAAGCTCTGTTTGACTCAATGCCCAGGCGTATCAAGGCCGTTATTACGGCCAGAGACGGTTTTTCTGGGTACTGAGTTATCAGGATCTGTGCCCCCAAATTACGTGAAAATGTAATCACATGTCAGTTCTAGTATAATATATTTGTCCAATGAATACCCGTTTATCATCTGGATTTCTTCTTGGTGTAGCAATTTTAATGGCCAGTAGTGTAGCTCCAGATGTTGGTGCAGCGTGTCTAGCGCGCAGACAGGTTGGTTGCTGGCTTCCTTCTAACCAACACACGGGCATCACTGGCCCGAGGCAGAATCGGCTTTCATCAGAAAACACAACACCCCTTCACTCTGTCCTCCAATGAACTCACGGCTGACTCCACTGAAGTCGCAAATGGCTGTGTTTTGGGTGCAGTGTAATGCAGGTTATATGGCGCTGGGCTTGTAACTGTTCTTAACTAACCGATTTTAAACAGTTAGTTTTGTTACTGTGGTGCCAACTGCTGCTCAAATTGCTGCTAGAGCCTTTTCTCGAACACGATGACTTCTCTCTCATTAGTGCCATGTGGCCGTCAGGAGCCTGGCATTCTTATGATCGTACATTCTCGTAATCCCTGCTGTCAGCAATCATGTACAATGACTACACTCCTGTCAAGTCTTTCTGCAGTATCACAGAAGGAACATCTAGCTTCTCGTTGCCCTACTACACGACCACGCTCGAACTGAGATAGCGAACCGGCCGGGATGTCCAAGCGGTTCTAGGTGCTACAGTCTGGAACCGCGCGACCGCAACGGTCTCATGTTCGAATCCTGCCTCGGGCATGGATGTGTGTGATCTCCTTAGGTTGGTTAGGCTTAAGTAGTTCTCTGTTCTAGGGTGTCTTTCTCACCAAATCGAATCTCAAATGTGGCAAACGCTCACGACCATTAGAGGGTTTATTTGAAGCAGACTTGATTGGCATCCTCACAGTCGGGCTGCTAGCGCCATTGTTAATAGACTGCAGTTAAATCTGAATAGACATCATCTTTCAGAAGCAGAAACGTGTCTGCCACTTTTATGTCGCAGAACTCCTTCATGGCGTTGCGATTTTAGTTTTCGTCAGTGTAGATGGAGGTTTGGCTCTGAGCACTATGGGACTTAACATCTGAGGTCATCAGTCCCCTAGAACTGAGAACTACTTAAACCTAACTAAGCTAAGGACTCACACACATCCAAGCCCGAGGCAAGGTTCGAACCTGCGACCGTTGCGGTCGTGTGGTTCTAGACCGAAGCGCCTAGAACCGCTCGGCCACACCGGCCGGCCATGGAGGTTTCACGGGAATAAAATCATGAATGACACCGAGATATCCTGCACTCCGCACTTCGCTCCGTACCATTGCTTGCTGAATAGAAATGGTCGAAATATTACAGAAAACTGTTTCGTTGATTATTTGTGTATGTGAAACTGATGTCATTGTTGTAAGTTTGATAATAATATTTAAGGGTGCCTATACGATTACGCAAACAAAGCTCGATCCACGTAAGCCGTTTTTGTCTAATATCACAGTTCAGTTTGACTGCAGCTTGTTTGGTTTGGCTGACATAGAGCTCCCAACAAATTCTCGTCGATCGTTCTTACAAGATGACCAGAAATTTGTAGCGCACTACTACAGAACTGTAGTGTCTTAACCATGGCAACGAGTCTAACTTTTCTGGAAACGTTTATCGAAACGTGCGTCACGTGGATATCAGGTCACAGCGTTTTAGCAAATAGCGAGACAGTAATGATAAAAAAGAATAATAGTGCGCGAGACCAGAAGGGAGATAAACGGTGCACGGGCAGCCGGCAGCGCACGCCTCGGCGCTCGTGTAGCTCACGACACGCCGCGATGCCGTGTGACCGCGCGCCCACACGCTCCCAGTGGCGGCAGGCAGTGGCTGGCTGGCGCACGGTCTGCCAGGTGGGTGCTCCACTCCACGCTGCCGCCGACCACCTTTACTGGTATTCAGCATATTTTATCGTTCTTACAAAGTACCATAACTCGTTCGTAGAGACACTACTGGCCATTAAAATTGCTACACCAAGAATAAATGCAGATGATAAACGGGTATTTATTGGACAGAATATACTAGAACTTACATGTGATTACATTTTCACGCAATTTGGGTGCATAGATCCTGAGAAATCAGTACCCAGAACAACCACCTCTGGCCGTAATAACGGCCTTGATACACCTGGGCATTGAGTCAAACAGAGCTTGGATGGCGTGTACAGGGCGTGTACAGGTACATGATACCACAGTTCATCTAGAGTAGAGACTGGCGTATTGTGACGAGCCAGTTGCTAGGCCACCACTGGCCAGACGTTTTCAGTTGGTGAGAGATCTGGAGAATGTGCTGGCCAGGGCAGCAGTCGAACATTTTTTGTATCTAGAAAGGCCCGTACAGGACCTGCAACGTGCGGCCGTGCATTGTCCTGCTGAAATGTAGTGTTTCGCAGGGATCGAATGAAGGGTAAAGCCACGGGTCGTATCACATCTGAAATGTAACGTCCACTGTTCAAAGTGCCGTCAATGCCAACAAGAGCTGACCGAGACAGGTAATCAATGTCACCCCATACCATCACGCCAGGTGATACGCCAGTATGGCGATGACGAATACAAGATTCCGATATGGGTTCACCGCGATGTCACCAAACACGGACGCGACCATCATGATGCTGTAAACGGAACCTGGATTCATACGAAAAAATGGCGTTTTGCCATTCATGCACCCAGATAGTTGTTGTCTTGCTAACGTCCCCATCTGTTGACTCAGGGATCGAGACGTGGCTGCACGATTCGTTACAGTCATGCGGATAAGATGCCTGTCATCTCGACTGCTAGTGATACGAGGCCGTTGGGATCCAGCACGGCGTTCCGTATTAACCTCCTGAACCCACTGATTCCATATTCTGCTAACAGTCATTGGATCTCGATCAACGCGGGCAGCAATGTCGCGATACGATAAACCGCAATCGCGTTAGGCTACAATCTGATCTTTATCAAAATCGGAAACGTGATGGTACGCATTTCTCCTCCTTACATTAGGCATCACAACCACGTTTCACCAGGCAACGCCGGTCAACTGCTGTTTGTGTATGTGAAATCGGTTGGAAACTTTCCTCATGTCAGTGCGTTTTAGGTGTCGCCACCGGTGCCAATCTTCTGTGAATACTCTGAAAGCTAATCATTTGCGTATCACAGCACCTTAAATTTCGCGTCTGTAGCAGGTCATCTTCGTAGTGTAGCAATTTTAATGGCCAGTAGAGTAGATTCCTGACATTAAAACTGTGCTCTGCATCAGTAATTCTTTCAGGACCCAGGCATTTCGTATGCAATGAGATATCTAAGCACGATTTTATTGGTAATTCTTTAACAGAGGGTCAAAAAAATTTTAATCAAATCATCAGCAGATAACCTTTTTTGAATTACTGAAGATAATTCCAGAATTACAACATGGAGAGCAGAAAGGTTTTTAACACACTTTCACAAATTTTTAATCTAAAGACCTTACATAACCTTTTTAAAATTACTGAAGGAAATTCCAAAATGGTAACAGGAAACAGAAAAGGCGTTTCAACAAACAGTTACAATTTTTCTTAATGAAAATATCATTACATAACCTTTTTAAAATTACAGATACAAAAATTTTTGAAAACAGCCAGGATAACAGAATTCGCAGAAGGCGATGAGGAACCAGAAGACTGCGCAATTTATACGAGTATACGACCACTATCTGGCAAGTCTGCGCAGGGGGCGATTTTTCCACTTAGGGAATAATATACTTCCAAAATTTTTAGTCAAATTGCATCCATAATAACAAACAATTTAAGCAAGCAGTTTAAACCAAATACAAGGACTAAGGAGCTAAAGGCTCTTACTTAATTAGAAGGCAGCAAAAATTGAGCAAATATTACTATTCTAAGAAAAATTTTCATGCGAGGCAGTTCACTGAGATTCGAGATAACTCAAACTGCGCACAAGTCGACTTACAGGGTTAATAAATTATGTTATAAACATAAGAAATAAAACAGAAATACCAAAATTGGCGAAATGCCAAGCTTCAGTGAACTGAATGTTAAATGCCTTACATAAACAAGGAAAAACACTAAAATTAGTTTTATTTAACCGCAAGGACTTTCAAAGTCCGGCCACCATAGATTGTTTCCGCTTATTACTGACAGTTCAAAATTTACCGTAAACTCTCCGACTCCCAGACAACAGTCCATCACGAGCATATCCACTCAAAGATTAACTGCAGATGAGTGACGGATCAGCAGAACCCTCAAAAAATATTAATTACAGGCCAGACAACAGTGACCATTACTACAAAAGATAAAACACAATAAAAGGCGGGCTTAAAATGTACACTGTTAAGCTCTATAGAATTAAGACGGTAAATTCGGCGAAAAACATTTATCCACTTATAACGCGTAAATTAATTCGTTCCAGTGGAAAACAGTACTGGCCGAACAACAAAGCTGCAGAACTACACTCATGCTCATAAACTAACGATAATGCTGATACATGGTGAAACAATGCTCTGGTGCGTGGTTTGCGTGTTTAAATCACCTCCGGGGTATGACCATGCGGTGCATTTGACCTGGGGTCGTCGCACGGTGGCGCTGGCAGCAGTCTACATACGCAGAGGTGTGTTGGGGCATGTCGGAGTACGGTGCAGCGAGTAAGTGTGCAGACGTTTTTCATTCATGCTACAGGTGACTGTGTGTTGAAAATGGCTGAAAGAACACATATTGTTGACGTTATGAGGAGAAGAATACTAGGGCGATCTCAAGATTATGGCAACGATTCCAGCAGACAGGAAACGTGTCCAGGCGCTACAGTTCGAGACGTCCACAGTGTACAACAACACAAGATGAGCGAAATCGCCCGCAGATAGCCACGGAGTACTGCAGGTAGCCTTGATTGGGAACTTACCGCAGCCACTGGAACAGTTGTCTCCAGACACGCAGTCTACAGACGTCTGAACAGACATGGTTGATTCGCCCGGAGACCTGCAAGGTGCATTCCACTTACCCCTGGTCACAGGAGAACCCGTAAAGCCTGGTGTCAAGAACACAGTACATGGCCATTGGAACAGTGGTCCCGGGTTATGTTCACGGACGAGTCCAGGTATAGTCTGAACATTGATTCTTTCCGGGTTTTCATCTGGGGTGAACCAGGAACCAGATACCAACCCCTTAATGTCCTTGAAAGGGACCTGTATGGAGGTCATGGTTTGATGGTGTGGGGTGGGATTATGATTAGTGCACGCAGACCCCTGCATGTCTTTGACAGAGAAACTGTAACAGGTCACGTGTATTGGGACGTCATTTTGCACCAGTATGTCCCCCTTTTCAGGGGTGCAATGGGTACCACCTTCCTCCTGATGGATGACAAGCAAGGAACGACCGAGTTGCCATCGTGGAGGAGTACCTTGAAACAGAAGATATCAGGCGAATAGAGTGGCCTACCTATTCTCCAGAACCACACCCCATGAAGAACGTCTGAGATGCTCCCTGTCGACGTATCGTTGCACGTCGTGAAACCCGTAGGACACTTCAGGAGTTCCGACAGGCACTGGTGCAAGAATGGGAGGCTATACTCCAGAGGCTGCTCGATCACCTGATCCAGAGTATATCAACCCGTTGTGCGGCCTGTGTACGTGTGCATGGTGATCACATCCCATATTGATGTCGGGGTACATGCGCAGGAAACAGTGGCGTTTTGTAGCACATGTGTTTCGGTGCGGTTTTCTCAACTTATCACCAATACCATGGACTTACAGATCGGTGTCGCGTGTGTTCCCTATGTGCCTATGCTATTAGCGGTAGTTTTGTGTAGTGCCTCGTTGTGTGGCACCACATTCTGCAGTTATACTTAGTTTATGAGCGTGAGTGTACTTTCTGCTTTAGTATTTTATCCACTCGATGTTGAAGGCGAATTCACGATGATTCCAACGACAGCTACAGATATCTGACATGACTAAAACCACCCTCATCATAGCAGGAAGTGTAAGGTTCACAAATTGTTCACCATGCAATCTTCTTTCTCGGCTACAGGCACTCCATATTCGTTACAGAATGTTGACCAACATTCATAATTCCAGGCTGCCTTCCTTTCTGAGAGACAATTCCATATAACCAAAGAAACTTGAAAGTGAACACCGATGAGACACAAGTGTCCGCTGCACGGCCTCACACACGATCATCCGGTGATGTGACCAGCCACCGGTCACGAGGAAAACGGTCCGTAGCCACTGCAGTCGGCAACTTTCATCTCCTAACCGGCGTAGCAGCTTAATTCAACTTCCCCCCCCCCCACCCCCCCCCCACCCGCACCACCACCACGCACTTTTTCGGCCGTGCAGGGAAGTTAGTTAGTTACTTACTTACAAGTTCCATGAATCGATTTTCACGACAGATCGTAATGATGTGGGACGAGTCATTTTACAGTCACATGGCAAATGAATTTGTGCAGTATTCAGAATGTAACACATTCTGAATATTTTTTGCAGATCTTGGCAAATATAGGTGAGCTTAATAACTGTCGATACAAGCACTCACACGAATCACAACATTTGTCCAGAGGTAGTTTCTATCAAGCCATAGGAGACAATGAAGCGAATTTCGTGACGTTGCACTTCGAGAAGTAGTTCGCTGCAGCTCACCATTCTAATTAAACCTTTGTAAACCTCTTGATCTCAGCGTAAACTATGGCAACATACACGGGATGAACACAATTATGGGAACACCAAAAGCACAACATGTAACTAAGACTAATACGGCATAGCATAACCGTTGGAATTCAAAACAGCTTCATCTGCATCTACATATATACTCAGCTAACCACCAATCGGTGTGTGGCGGAGGCCGAAATTAGCGCCAAAGTCATATCCCCCCCCCCCCCCCTTT
Organism: Schistocerca serialis cubense; assembly: GCF_023864345.2. Classification (NCBI taxonomy): domain Eukaryota; kingdom Metazoa; phylum Arthropoda; class Insecta; order Orthoptera; family Acrididae; genus Schistocerca; species Schistocerca serialis. The sequence continues at coordinate 1,121,531,722 of NC_064639.1, read as the reverse complement.
TTACACTCACAGATCGCGCGAGGGAAAAACGACTGTCTGTACGCCTCAGTGCGAACTCTAATTTACCTTATCTTTGAATGGTGATCATTGCACGATTTGAAAGCTGGTGGTAATAATATATGCTCTACATCCTCGGCGGAGATCAGATTTCGGAATTTAGTGACCAGCCAGCAGCCCCCTCCGGTTCGTGCGCCGCCTATCTGCCAGTGTGTCCCACTTCAAATTTTCTATGAGTTTTGTAACGCTCTTGCGATCGCTAAATGTACCAGTCACGAATCTTGCCGCTCTTCTTTAGACCTTCTCAATCTCTTCAATCAGACCCAACTGGCAAGGGTCCCACACAGACGAAAAATACTCCAATACTGCACGAACTAACGTATTGTGAGCTATTTCCTTTGTTGAAGGACTGCATCGCTTCAGTATTGTACCAATAAACCGCAATCTACAGTTCGCCTTGCATGTGTAATCTGATCATTCCATTTGAGATCATTTCGAATAATGGTTCAAATGACTCTGAGCACTATGTGACCTAACTTCTGAGGTCATCAGTTACCTAGAACTTAGAACTAATTAAACCTAACTAACCTAAGAAGAACATCACACACATCCATGCCCGAGGCAGGATTCGAACCTGCGACCGTAGCGGTCGCTCGGTTCCAGACTGTAGTGCCTAGAACCGCACGGCCACTCCCGCCGGCATTTCGAATAGTCACGCCCAGATACTTGACGGATGTTGCCGCTTCCAAAGGCTGGGCATTTATTTTGTACTCGCACGTTAATGGGGATTTTCGCCTTGTTATACGCAGTAGGTTACACTTACTAATACTGAGAGATGGAAAATGGAAGTGAGCGTTTGGCGTCAGTGGCCGGGAGGCCCCTTGCGGGCAGGTCCGGCCACCTTGGTGCAGGTCTTATTACATTCGACGCCACATTGGGTGACATGCGCGTCGAATGGGGATGAAATGATGATGAAGACAACACTACACCCAGTCACAGAGTGGAGAAAATCCCCGACCCAGCCGGGAATCGAACCCGGGCAACACAGGACGGGAGTCCGTCACGCTGATCATTCAGCTATCGGGACGGTCTATATTGACAGATAACTGCCAGTCGTTACAGCACGCGTTTATTTTCTGCAAATCCTCATTGATTTGTTCACAACTTTTTTGTGATACTACTTTCCTACAGACTACAGCATCATCGTCAAACAGTCTGATGCCGCTGTCAATACCATCAACCAGATCGTTCATGTAATTCGTAAAAAGCAGCGGACCTATTCCGCTACCCTGGGGCACACCTGAAGTTATGCTTGTTTCTGTTGAAGTCACCCTGTTCAGGACGACATACTGCTCCTTGTCTGTTAGAAAACTTTCTATCCAACCGCATATGTCACCGGATAGACCGTAAGCGCGCAATTTTTGGAGCAAGATACAGTGTGGAACTGAGCCGAACGCCTTTCGAAAGTCGAGAAATATGGCATCAACCTGGGAGCCGGTATCTAGAGCCTGTCGTATATCATACGCAATCAGGGCCAGCTGTGTCTCGCCTCACCGCTGTTTCCTAAAACCGTGCTGGTTTCGGCAGATGAGGTTCTCTGAGTCTAGACAGGTCATTATGTCTGAACACAAAATACGTTCCATGATTCTACAACAAATCAATGTCAGTGAATTTGGCTGGTAATTAAGGGCATCCTATTTTCTACCCTTTTTATAGATCCAGTCGTCTCGGAATGGATAAATACGGATGCATTAAGTTTTTCAAGAGGATCAACGGTAAAGGTGATGGACAGCCTCAATAACATCGGGAGCTGGTGACTATGGTGACAATTCATCTTTGAGATCACAAATCCAGTCCTGGGCGAAGCGAGCTGTGGTTATAATTGCTCAATATGATCACATAATGCTTTACAGTAATTCAACCTTGCGAAGTTCCCACAGGGACCATGAAATAGCGCAGATTGGCCGTCGGAATCATCACCGAACCCCTTCCATGTTTCACTTCTGGGAGGTAAACTCGGCCACAAATTGTAAACAGTGTGGAACAAGACTCATCGGACGAAATTACATTTTTCCATTGCTTCATAGTCCAAGTTTTATGTCTTTGGCATCACGATTCCGGTTACAGACATTTGCATCAGTGATGAACGTCTTTGGAATTTCAGCTCGTCCTGCACTTCCCTACTTATGGGGCATCTTTCGTGTTGTTTTGATGCTGAGCGTTCGCGAGTGCGACATTCAGTTCAGCAGTGACTTTTGCAGCATTTTTTCTCTTACTTTTCGTCACAATCTTCTTCAATGACCATCTCTTACGATCACTTTCACACTTTACGGATAATGTTTCTTTGCTTCGATGTAGTGCCTCTTGAAACATGAAACGCTTCCGATACCATGTTTACGGATGCACCCACAATACGACCAACAATTTCCTCAAGTTAGAATTCAGACATCTGCACTCACATTCACAGACAACATTGTTCTAACCATGACTGACACTTGCAGTGATGCCGGACGGAGTGGGCAAGCGTTTCTAGGCGCTACAGTCTGGAACCGCGTGACCGCTACGGTCGCAGGTTCGAATCCTGCCTCGGGCTTGGATGTGTATGATGTCCTTAGATTAGTTAGGTTTAAGTAGTTCTAAGTTCTAGGGGACAGATGACCTAAGAAGTTAAGTCCTATAGTGCTCAGAGCCACTTGCAGTGATGACTGTGCAAAAGTGCCGTTCGTTGTCAAATACAGAGTGCTTCATTAAGAGCGTTCAACAGGGCATAGAGGCTGCTCCACTAAACAATTTCAGGTGGGGGCATTGGGATCAGAAAAGCCAGCTCAAGGAGGTAATAGAAATAAAATAACATTATTGTTTACATTTCTTACAGTTAGCTGCAAATACCATCACTGACACAACGAACGTACCACTTATACTCTATCTTACAAAGTGTTGTGGAACTAACGGCCATCAACCTCAATGCAAGCACTACATCGGCGAACAAGATTCTGGCGCACTCTGACAAGTATCCCTGGTGTGTTTCGAATTACATCACAGGCAGCTACAATTATGGCAACTAACTCCATCTCCCTATCCACTGGGGTTTCATACCTAGAGAAACGCTTGTCTCTCTCTGTAATGTTTACCACCGCATAATTTCATTAGGATATATCGTATCAGCATATCCTTTGTATTGATTGTGCCATGAACTTTTGTTCTCCCATTTAGAGTACGTACCTCCTCATCGGCTATTATGCCAGAGGCCTTGCCACAGGGGTAACAACGATTCCCATCAAATCACCCAGGTTATGTTCTGAAAAACTTCATAACATTTAAATTTGAGTTCAACACCTTCCTGTGTTTCAGAAATACTTTTCTTACTATATTCAGTCTGCAGTTTATGTTATCTTTACTTCGGCTATCTTTAACCAAGGAAAACTCATGTAATACGTTTTTATTTGTGACGTACGCAATTTGTGTCGTTCATAGCTGACGAATTATGACACCGACTGTATTTTGTTTTGTTTAATTAAACCATCCAGTTTCTCTGTAGCATAGGAAACTACGCGAATGTGTGCTAAAAGGTTCTATGATCGTGCAGTGTCTCACAAAATTAGATTCAAGAGGCTGGATATGTGATGAATAAAATACTCCAACGGAAAAAAGAAGGCAACGTGTCATTTATATGTATTAACATTTTAGCACTTTTAACACACAACCCATGCATTACTGTGAGGCACCACTGAAAAGACTACCGTATTTTGAGGCGTAATTTAATGAAAACCACCGTTAGAAATATTCACTAGTTCTGAAAATATTTTCGTTGACGTGTCGTCTCTGCCACGCCTCGTATGATACGTTCCGAATTATCCATGGCTGGCGGAAGTTCAGTTGCGGCTCCCAGGTATGCACAGCTTTAACCTATCAGAACGTTTCACCAAAGCGAATCAGTATCTTGTGTATTTTAATAAAGTATCATATGGTGATTACGGGAAAGTTTGGCGTTTGCAGTAGTACCGAATAGCAATCTGTGTGGAGTGGCATTGAGATTCAGACTGTGGACCCATGTTCCAGAGGAGCGGGTTTTAAATCACCATTTGGTCATATTTAGTTCTCTGTTTCTCGCCTGTCTTTTTATATTCTCTCCCAAATGTCGAGATAATTCTTTGGACGTGGCTATTGGCGATTTCATTACTGGCAGATAAGTACAGTAACAACGTAATACAGCAGAAAAGCACAGCTGCTTAATCAGTTATTCATATACGAGGTGCGACAATAAAGCAATGAGACTGATTTTCATTGCAAGATGTGGCAACCCTGCAGGTTTGTGTAGGCACAATATCTTTGACCTTGGTCTATAAGCTGCTTCTAGTCCAAGTGGCACATCGATGCAGCTGCTCAGTCGTGAGTTGTGCTGTAATACGTGTTTGTGTCTCTCATCGCGGAAATGGAACTGCATAATATTGCGCAACGGTATGCCATTTCCTTTTGCGTTAAATTGGGTGAAAACGAAACGAGAACTTACGGTAAGCGTCAGAAGGCTTTTGGGGAGGAGGTTATGTCAAGAGCTCAAGTTTTTCTTTGGAATAAAATGTTTAGTGAAGGGAGAACGAATGTTGAAGATGAAGACTGCAGTGAACGACCATCAACCTCACGGACGGATGTCAACTTGGCCAGGGTGCGTGAACTCGTGCGGTCTGATTATCCATGAAAATGATTGCAGAAGAACTGAACATCAATCGAGAAATGGTTCGTCAAATAATAACTGAAGATCTTCGTATGAGAATGATTTGTGCAAATATGGTCCCCAAAAATGTCACACCACATCAGCGAGAAACACGGAAAAATGTGGCAGCCGATCTGTTAGAGCAAACGGTAATCAATCCAGAGTTGTCGAGCCGTGTTATCACTGGTAATGGAAGTTATTTTTTTTTCAGTACGATCCAGAGACAAAACGCCAAAGTTCGCAATAGTGCTCAAAGGGATCACCCAGGCCAAAAAAAGATCGCATGTCAAAGTCAAAAGTGAATCCGTGCTTGTGTGCTTCTTTGATTCCAAGGGAATTATTCATAAAGAGTGGGCACCTGGTGGACAAACAGTTAACTAATATTACTACAAAGAAATTTTAGAAAGACTTCGTAAAAGAGTTCTTCGTGTCCGTGCCAACATTGCTGGTAATTAGATTCTGCATCACGATAGTGCGCCATCCCATACTGCTCTGTCAGTACAGCAATTTGTAACCTCAAAACAAATTTCTGTACTACCACAGCCACCTTGCTCATTAGATATGGCTCCGTACGACTTTTTTCTACTTCCAAGAGTCAAAACGGCGGTCAAGAGACACCATTTTCAAACAAAACAAGATGTCCAAAAAGCTGTGACGAGTGTCTTGGAGGATATTACAGAAGATGAGTTCCAGAAATGTTACCATCAATGGCAAAAGCGCTGGAAAAAGTGTGTGCAATCAGAAGGGAACTACTTTGAAGGAGACAACACTAAACTTGACTAAAACGGTAAGCAACATTTTTTGACATCAGTCTCAGTACTTTATTGTCGCACCTCGTACGTCGGAGAATGATAATACTATTACAGTTTTCTACCTGGGTGTTGCGTATGGGATGTATTGAACAAAAATTATCAAACAACCAGTTTTACTTCACTACATATTATTTACATTTACCACGTAGAATATTCAGCCGTTCGAGGAACCAGACATTCTGATTATTTTTCTATACAGGGGCGGTCCGTATTCGGCTTCGACTGGGAGTTGAGCGGGGGTGTATACTACAGTGGCGATGATCGTCTGGCCCCAGGAGTCTTCCTCCACTGGCTGGTCAAAGGTTACTCGCTAATCATTTTGTGTAGTGCCACTTCCCACCACGATGTACAAATACCCTCAGACAATAACAAGTAAAGAACTACCTGCTATGTCCACTAACTAGCCTGAGCCAAGTGCCAGGTATGCTGAAACTGAAGGTCCAGAGCTCGTGGTCTTGCGGTAGCGTTCTCGCTTCCCGCGCACGGTGTCCCAGGTTCGATTTCTGGCGGGAATCTCTGCCTCGAGATGACTGGGTGTTGTGTGTCTTTCATCATCATTGCCTCCCAAGTCGCCGAAGTGGCGTCAGCTGAAAAGGACTTGCACTTTCGGCGGCCGAACGCCCCGCATGGGGTCTCCCGGCCAACAATTCCGTACGATCATTTCAATTCATACTGAAACTGAAAAAGTTTCGATCTAAAAATCAACTTTTCCATCTATCGACACATAGTTTTCGACGTATTGCCTCGGATTTATGGTTCCTTCTTGAAACGTACTGAGGCGTAGCGCCGTATACCGATCCTGTCTTGGAGGCGGTTAAGTGGGAGATGTGTCTCAGAGCTGGATACTGACAGATGGTGACGCGAGACTGGATATGCACGTAGTTTATGTATCAGCCGATTGAGGACAATATTGGATAAGGGGACTGTGATTTTAGTTTCGATTGTGCCCACTAGAGTGTACTAAAGTAATAGAATGTTTTTCACAAACTGTTCTAGTATTTTCATAAAGTGTTATTATGTCTTTTTGTGTTTGTAAAATGTTATAAATGTGTTTTAATAGTATGAATGATGTGTGAGTGTGGTTTAAGGTTAATATGAAGATAATTGTTTAACGAGTTATGTAGTAGGATTTAGTGTGAGAACATTTCGAACAAGTATGGATATGGACAAAGCGGATTTTTGTAGAATAGATTTGTAAAGTAAGTTTATGGTAAAGTGAAAGTTAATTTAGTTATAAATAACAATAGTAAATAACTTTATGCATAAGCAAAACTTTAGCATATTAGATAATTACGACGGTAAAAATTGCAGTCGTTAGGTTTACTATTTTGCCATTGGTTATTGATGAAAAGCGCAGATTGACGCGGGAGAATGTTTTTTTGTTATTGGCTGTTGAGTAGACTGACCAATGGTAAAGCAATATTCTTCGCGCGCCTTTCTCTGGTGGTAGAGAAGACTTAGAGTATTTTAGAGAGGAGTGGGAGCCTAGCCATGAAACAGTTGGGACGTGTGTAGTGGTAGTTCCGATGGAAACGATAAGTTGCCCGATCTAGCAGTGTTTCATACATCAAGAGTGTGGTAAAGTGACGGCATAATTATTCCGATGGGGGTGTAAAAATTTCGGAATTTTTAAGTGAATTTTGTGACGAGAAAAGACATATATTGCGCGTGGTGTATTGAGCAGGTCGGTGGTCAAAAACAGTGACAGCATTAGGTACCGACAGACTTAATATTTGGCGAGCATTCTCAATCAAAAACAATCTGTATTTTTATAGCTATTACGTTTTCGGGAAAACTTGCTAACGTGAGTGAAAGGGATTGTGAGTGACTGTATTATGACTAGCACGGGTTTGCCAGTGATACTTGTTCACCTAAGTTTCAGAATATATTTATTGAAGACAAAATTTCCAACCTTTCATTTCGTGTGAAAACTTTCTCCCGAAACGTAGCTTAGTGACTTTAATTGCAGCCTGGTTCACGTCGAAGTACAGTAGGTTTCGCTCGGCGTCCCTACTGATGATCTGCTGAGACAATGATCGCAGGTAGGTGCAAGTCCGTCGTAAAGGAACGGAAAGAACCGCACCCTCACAGTACCACTCGTATTTCTTCGGTATGAATAATAATGTGAGAAATTAAATTTCATCTCTCTCCATTTTGAATGAACGCAACAAGCACGACATCGGCAGCTGCACAGTCTCTACTCATTTGATTTTATGCTATTATTGGACCATAGACGACGAAAGATGGAAGGAATTTGACAAAACTTTCTTACATTTCTTATATTTAGCTTGGTACTTTTCTGTATGGTCGTCTGTCGATAAATTTCTAATTAGTGATTTTTCAATTGCACTGTGGCCTTGTACGACCTTCGTGTTTTGGATCAAGATCGCCTGCCAAATACTGTGCGCTTCTTCTTCCATCCAACGGCGACTTCGTACAAATATGCTGTACCTAGGTGCCAGTAAAAGTCTCATAAGCTGAAAGTGTCCCACAGTAACTTATTTACGGTATGCGTGTTGCGGTGGAATCCAGGACCATATACATCGAGATAGAAAACCACATGGACCACAACAAAACGAACCACTGTCTACTGGGACATATGTAAGTGAACAAGACTATTTTGCATCGTGTATATGTGAAAAGCAAAGCACTTTAACGTATATTTTATTAATGAAACAACTGATAAAGCGGCACTAAATACTCAAATATTCTTGTACAGTGTGAAGTAGACGACATGCTAATAACCAAAATATCTATGTAACAAAGCTATTAGGCATATGAATATGGGCACAGAAGACCGGAACCTGTTACGACGGTAAAATAAAACACTCAGAAAGTATTTGTGGCTTGTTGCGTCATTCACCAACATTCAAATAAATTCTCCCGCTTGACTTACAGAGGAAATGTTGCAACGCCATCGCCCATGAAGTATTTATGAGCTGCTGAAAATGACGTATTAGTCACAATCAATATAGCCGTTAACCAGTTTACGTGAGCACTGGCTGAAATAAATGTGCTGAGTGATTATCTGCCTCATAAACATGGCAAATATTAATATCGGCTATTAAATTCCCCATTAAAAAAAACGCCGTTTTGCTGTACAATTCAGACAGGAAATGCACACTCACGCCATTCTTCTGTCGTTTGTCCGATATCTAATAAGTATATTTGCTTGAATTTTTGTTCTTCAACATCTGTCTTTTTCCACCAGTGATTCATTAACGTGACAGGTTTTTCAAATGGCCGGCCGGTGTGGCCGTGCTGTTCTAGGCGCTTCAGTCTGGAACCGCCTGACCGCCAAGGTCGCAGGTTCGAATCTTGCCTCGGGCATGGATGTGTGTGATGTCCTTAGGTTAGTTAGGTTTAAGTAGTTCTAAGTGCTAGGGGACTAATGACCTCAGATGTAAAGTCCCATACTGCTCAGAGCCTTTTGAACCATTTTTTTTTTCAAATTTTTGTACATCGAATTAAAATACTATCCAGTTTTTATCGTAAGCATTTATTAAAAGTTAACGCACACGTCAAAATGGTAACCAGTTTCGATTTTATCAGAAATCAGATGGTGGAAAGAGACGACGGCTCGAGCATTTGTAAGGGTCCTCCGACATTTACAGATGCTCCAGCCGTCGTCTCTGCTCACCATCTGATGAGACATGGTCCAAAGATAACTTATGATAAAATCGACCGGTTACCATTTTTACGTGTGATTATTAATTCCTAATAAATCCTTGCGATCAAGACTGATTATCATTTCACCTATCTGTCAGATCGTTGTTATTTTCCAGTAACGATTTAGAAAGTTGTTTATACATCGAAGCAAAGAAAAATGAAGACAGAGATTTATGAAGAAAGGAAGAAAGGAAATTAAAATCGCTTGTGAGGAACATAGAAAATCGATAGAAACACAAAATGCAAACGACGGGCTGAGTACCACAACAGCAAGGCAGTCAACCACCCAACGAATCATTTATGTTGATTAACTCATATGACGGCCTGGTGATATACGTGCAGTCGCCGTTTGCAAGGATAGTGTTGCTGGCTTGACCATCGAGTGCTCAATTGCTCCAAAACTATGCATTTGTTGAAGTGGACCATCTGACGTTTCTAGTGCCCACGAAAGCTACCAATCAATCCCTGCTTTACAAAGTTCTTATGTAGGCTTGTTGTATTTAATAGTTACATTAATGTACAGTTATTGTAACGCCTGAAGGTACCAAATTTGCAGATAATTACGCGGTTGAGGCATTCCAACATATTCTCCACAAATTATATGCTTGTGAAATAATTACCGTTGTCTTGTATAGCCGTTAATTTTATCTGATAAGTATCAAGTCAAATTTTAGATCTATTGCACGAATGAGAGTCGCCACTTATTTTTTAACAGCGGCCACGCGGAACGTTGTTCTACTTCTCGTCAGAAGAACTGTTACAAACGTAGTCCACATAATCTTCGCCTGCAATCAAGTGATGGCTGAGCTTCCTTTGATCTCCGTCAGATTTGTTCACTGCCCCAGCGTGAGACAATAAGTTCCCATTCAGTGCGCTGCAATGCAATTTCCGACGTCTGTCTGCGCTTCTGTGTCGTCTGCCGTCAGCCGAGGACAACTTCAAAGCAACCGGCGGTATCAGCCAGACAGCCCCTGAGATACGCCTCGCGTCACGCCCCAAACTTTATGCTACACAAGTCTTCAGCCAGCCGGCCGTTACTACCGACTTGATAGCCCACATTTACTATCGTCAACCGTGGCCTCTTCAAATAGTGTTACGTCAGCACACGTTCTCAGACACAGGTTGTAACAACAAAAGGGTGATTTTCCCCTTCTCATCCTGTCGATGATGGGGACACTGTTAATGAATTAACCGATACCGCTTTTGATTGATATAGCTGCGGTCGCAGGTTCGAATCCTGCCTCGGGCATGGATGTGTGTGATGTCCTTAGGTTAGTTAGGTTTAAGTAGTTTTAAGTTCTAGGGGACTGATGACCTTAGAAGTTAAGTTCCATAGTGCTCAGAGCCATTTGAACCATTTTGATTGATAGCTACGTATTCTAGGCTGTTTCTAGGGAACAGTTTATTTATTTAAATTGTGTTGTTCTGTTATTTCTATTTCTTTGTCCTGTTTCATAGATATCGATATATTCGGCATGCTTTTTATTCAAAAGTATGTTCACTGCAGAAAGCTAACCATCCAAGCATTTTACATTTCACTCAAACAAAATCAGATAAAATAATTAATAATGGTAATGCAAATTAAATTTTACAACACTGCATGAATCCCAATTTTTCTAATGTGGAAAATTAATGTCGCAATATGACAGTGTAACTTCTTTAACAATTATCTCCGGTATATAGTAATCATTGGTCGTAAATGAATGACTTGTGAAGCAGTCTACATCGTTGTATCTATGGCCACAATCAGTTAAATCTTGTTAAGATTCTTTTTTATGAAGTTGTTTGATAAATGAATTTAGCGCCTGGACCACTGGAGCCAACAAAGAAAGAAGTAGTGAAAGGCATGTGCTAAGGTCTGATCAGGGTAGATCCAGAAAATAAAGTCGGTAGTTGCCAACAGCAAGGTGGAATGAGTATAATATCTTCGGGGAGGAGGATCTTTGATGGTTAAGAGAGTAGGGCGCGCGCAGTAAAAAACTCGGGAGTCGCAGCTAGGTGCCCGGAGGAAGCTGACATGTGGTGACAGCTTTAAGGTTGGACTCGCGCAATTACACTGTGCAAACTTTAGCATGAAAATAAGAGAAGATATATAATGATTTCAAAAATGGTTTTTGTTAGATAATGTTCAGAGTTAGGATTTGTATGTCCATGGTTTGATGCAGTAAGCGTTTTGTAAAATTTTTTGTAAGAGTGATTCGTGCTACAAAAATGTTGGAAATAGTAGTTTTTGTGTATGACTTAAAATTTTAACAATATATATATTGAGATCAACACTGTATTTAAATCTAACAGCCTGAATCATAATCCACATCCTTAGCCTGTATTAAATATGAAAATGAGTATTAAAGTTACCCACCAATGAAAGAACGTAAAAAAAACCTGAGGCCTTTATGCAATATATGTATGTGCAGTTCATGGTTTGAAATCGATTTTGGTTTAACTAAAGTTATCAGAGCAAAGTTATTTCAAATAACAAATTTGATGCCATTTCACAACTGGCATGATTCAAGTCAAGATATAATTTCATTAAGTAAACATCAGAGCCAACAGTTAATTTTTCAGTACCATCTTAAGGCCATTGCACAAACGGCGTTATTCTCTTTGTTATGTTGGCAGAAGAGCCAACACCGTGTTACTAGTAGAGGCCGAAAGGCACCCGTTTTAGCTCACGCAGGCTGGCGTGAGGAGGGAAGAACTATACTGACGTGAGGTCTGGAACATGACAAGGAATGAGAATTCAGAAAGCGGACATAATTAGTTTGAGACTTAACTTTAACCCATTAACGCTGAACGTCGCTCTTGACGGTACATGAGTCACAATATTATCTGTTGAGAAGACATAGTAACTGAAAATGGCGCCTTGCTAGGTCGTAGCAAATGACGTAGCTCAAGGCTATGCTAAGCTGTCGTCTCTGCAAATGAGAGCGTCTGTATACAGTGAACCATCGCCAGGAAAGTCGGCTGTACAACAGGAGCGAGTGCTTGTGAGTCTCTCTAGAATAGACCTGCCGTGTGGCGGCGCTCGGTCTGCAATCACTGACAGTGGCGACAAGCGTGTCCGACGTATACTAAGGGACCGCGGCCGATTTAAAGGCTACCACGTAGCAAGTGTGGTGTCTGGCGGTGACACCACACTCTTAAACTTGATTTCTGAGTCAAATACATGTTGCATGTCTGGTAAAATGGAGGGGTGCCAGAAACAAGTTCACAGACGCAGTCAGATGCAGGTCTGTTGAATAATTAATTAATTTGAAACAATTTTATCATTGACACTTTCACAAATTAGAAAGGATACAATTTTGGTTAGATACTTTCAGTAGAGATCAGTGTTTCATATACTTACCACTCAATAAACTTATTTTGCAAGAATGTGATGATTCGATAAAGCTGAATGCTTAATATCTTATCGATTATTATTAGTAATACCATTCAGAACTTCAGATAACTATAACGGGCTATTTATTGCAGGGTCAACACCAGGGAGACGAGTATCTTTGGGAGGTTAAAGAAAATTTAAACTAAAATATAGCTCTTAGCGAATGCTAAGAGCAGCGGGGCTAATGGATAAGGCCGCTTTTTGTGCGTGACAGCTGGAGACTTTGAGTTGGACGGTAAGCATGTACGGGCGGCCGAGGCGATTAAGGCAAGCGTTCTAGAGTTTCTGAGTTCGATTCCCTGTCCGGGAAAAATTTCCAACTTTCGTAGGTCTCGCCTGTGATCAGTAACTCCAGACGATGAGCGATACTCATTAATTATAGCCAGACCAGCATGGTCGACTGCTACCACGGTCACATAACCGCTAACGTCGCAAAAATGGTAGCCCGTGGTAGATCATTGTAGAATTCTGTCACCGGCAGCTTCGTCAATCAGTTGAGTTATGCTGTTGCCTGTGCCTGATGCCTATCAGTTCATGCGGTTCTGTGTGTGTCATGTCTCGAAGAAATCGTTCTACTTCAAGGGCCTTCGTCCGTATTTGCTATGCATTGCACGTTAGTTTGATTGCAGCTTGTCGACAGGGTAACGTTATGGCGGGTCGATACCGGTACTGTAAGTCAAAACAACGGCGCACGAACCGAGTGAGGTGGTGCAGTGGTCAGCACGCTGGACTCGCATTCTGGAGGACGACGGATCAAATCCGCGTCCGGCCATCCCGATTTAGGTTTTCCGTAATTTCCCTAAATCGCTTCAGAGGGATGTTGGGATGGTTCCTTTAACATGGCACGGCCGACTTCCTTCCCCGTCCTTCCCTAATCCGATGGGACCGGTAACCTCGATGTTTGGTTCCCTCCACCAAAATAACACCTGCGAAGTGCTGCTCGGCTGCCGAGCCCGTCCGCACGGCGTCACAGCTGAAAGCTGACTGCGCACTTAAGAGAACGAAAAAATGGCTCTGAGTAATATGGGACTTAACTTCTGAGGTCATCAGTCCCCTAGAACTTAGAACTACTTAAACCTAACTAACCTAAGGACATCACACACATCCATGCCCGAGGCAGGATTCGAACCTGCGAGCCGGTCGGTGTGGCCGTGCGGTTCTAAGCGCTTCAGTTTGGAACCGCGTGACCGCTACGATCGCAGGTTGGAATCCTGCCTCGGGCATGGATGTGTGTGATGTCCTTAGGTTAGTTAGGTTTAAGTAGTTCTAAGTTCTAGGGGACTGATGACCTCAGAAGTTAAGTCCCATAGTGCTCAGAGCCATTTTTTCGAACCTGCGACCGTAGCGGTCACGCGGTTCCAGACTGAAGCGCCTAGAACCGCACGGCCACACCGGCCGGCCACTTAAGACAACGGGTGGTTTATTGCATCTGCATCTGGACTCCACAAACCGCTGTGAAGTGCATGGAGTAGGGTACTTCCAACGGAAACGCTTATTAAGATTTCTTACCGTTCCATTTACGTATTGAGCGCGGAGAGAATGATTGCTCAGTGAGCGCTGTAATTAGTCTAAACTGTCATCGCTATGCCCTTGGGCCGATACACAGTGGGTTTATAGTATATTCCTAGATTCATCATTTAAAACTGGAGCTTTAAAACAACAGTTACGGAGGTATAATGAAGGAAAAAAATCTCTGGCTCGGCAAAGACACCTTAACCTACTGAGCTCTTTAAATTCACCAGATTTAACTAGTGCTTCCCGCACGGACGGCGACATTCCGCCGTAGCACCCACGAAACGGTCAACTTGACTTGAGCCGCACCGACGCGGCTGGTAGGGGCGGTAGACACAATCAACCCAGACGTCGTGCGACGACCGGAGTGCCGCCGCGCCAACAAACAAACACGCCTCTGCTCCGGGCCCAGGGAACAGGAATGCGTCGCTTGCTGCCAAAGCTATGCTACCGACACACTTGAAAAGGAAACATTAATCTGCGCAAATGAAGCTTCATATGATAATGGGCAGGGAGTAAGAAGAATAAATGTACCAATAGGTTAAATTTAACACTCCTTAAAATACTAGTACTCACCACCGATCACATCAGCATCTGCTGATTCAATAACACAAACATACGCATATACCACCTTGCCTCCCACACAGATCGAGCCGCAATTTGCTCCCTTCATGAAACCTACACTACTGGCCATTAAAATTGCTACACCAAGAAGAAATGCTGATGATAAACGGGTATTCATTGTACAAAAAAATGGTTCAAATGGCTCTGAGCACTATCGGACTCAACTGCTGAGGTCATTAGTCCCCTAGAACTTAGAACTAGTTAAACCTAACTAACCTAAGGACATCACAAACATCCATGCCCGAGGCAGGATTCGAACCTGCGACCTGCGGTTCCAGACTGCAGCGCCTTTAACCGCACGGCCACTTCGGCCGGCTATTCATTGTACAAATATATTATACGAGAACTGACATGTGATTACATTTTCACGCAATTTGGGTGCATAGATCCTGAGAAATCAGTACCAAGAAGAACCACCTCTGGCCGTAATAACGGCCTTGATACGCCTGGGCGTTGAGTCAAACAGAGCTTGGAGGGGGTGTACAGGTACAGCTGCCCTTGCAGCTTCAACGTGATACCACAGTTCATCAAGAGTAGTGACTGGCGTATTGTGACGAGCCAGTTGCTCTGCCAGCATTGACCAGACATTTTCAGTTGGTGAGAGATCTGGAGAATGTGGTGGCCAGGGCAGCAGTCGAACATTTTCTGTATCCAGAAAGACCCGTACAGGAACTGCAACATGCGGTCGTGCATTTTCCTGCTGAAATGTAGGGTTTCGCAGGGATCGAATGAAGGGTACAGCCTAGATTCGTAACACATCTGAAATGTAACGTCCACTGTTCAAAGTGCCGTCAATGCGAGGTGACCGAGACGTGTAACCCATACCATCACGCCAGGTGATACGCTAGTATGGCGATGACGAATACACGCTTTCAATATGCGTTCACCGCGATGTCGCCAAACACGGATGCGACCATCATGATCCTGTAAACAGAACCTGGATTCATCCAAAAAAATTACGTTTTGCCATTTGTGCACCCAGGTTCGTCGTTGAGTATACCATCGCAGGCATCAAGGGTAACCACAGCCAACAACTCCGAGCTGATAGTCCATGCTGCTACAAACGTCGTCGAACTGTTCGTGCAGATGGTTGTTGTCTTGCAAACGTCCCCATCTGTTGACTCAGGGGTCGAGACGTGACTGTACGATCCTTTACAGCCATGTGGATAAGATGCCTGTCATCTCGACTGCTAGTGGTAGGCGGCTGTTGCGATCCAGCACGGCGTTCCGTATTACCCTCCTGAACCCATCGGTTCCATATACTGCTAACAGTCGTTGGATCTCGACCAACGCGAATAGCAATGTCGCGATACGATAAACCGCAATCGCGATAGGCTACAAACCGACCTTTATCAAAGTCGGAAACATGATGCTACGCATTTCTTCTCGTTACACGAGGCATCACAACAACGTTTCAACAGGCAACGCCGGTCAACTGCTGTTTGTGTATGAGAAATCGGTTGGAAACTTTGCTCATTTCAGCACATTGTACGTGTCGCCACCGGCGCCAACATTGTGTGAATACTGTGGAAAGCGAATCATTGGCATATCACAGCGTCTTCTTCCAGTCGGTTAAATTTCGTGTCTGTGTCACGTCATCTTCGTGGTGTAGCAATTCTAATGGCCAGTGGTGTATTACAGGGAATACTCTTACATTTGCACTAGATATGGCCTGGAGCGCAAACTGGAACCAGTAACACTGATCGATGGCCATGTTCTCAAACACTGGGAAGAGCGTTAATATAACAGTCCGCATTCCATATAACACAGGCATGGGCTTACAATATCAAGCACTCAAAACAAAAAACAACACATAACTCCACTTAGACGTTGGGTACCAACCAGGGCGTTATTGCTTTCACGGCGATCTTCGAGATGACGTAAACCTTAAGTTTCAAGGGTAGGCCGTGAACGCCGGCCGGAGTGGCCGTGCGGTTTTAGGCGTGACCGCGGCGGTCGCAGGTTCGAATCCTGTCTCGGGCATGGATGTGTGTGATGTCCTTAGGTTAGTTACGTTTAAGTAGTTTTAAGTTCTAGGGGGCTGCTGACCTCAGAATTTATGTCCCATAGTGCTCAGAGCCATTTGAACCATTTGGTAGGCCGTGAACCTGTCCACCACGTTGCAGGCGACGTCCGTCTGTCTTCGCGCCGCTCGCTGCTACCAATTCTTAAGAACAGTCCTGCCCCCACCCGATTTAACCTTATGCCGTTCCTCGAGACCTGCGCCGGACAGTCGGAGTTCCCCAAAAGTCAGAACTTGCCAGCCACGTACCCCTCAGACAACTGACTCTCCAGGCCCCTCCTAACCCACCGCACACACACCTCGACCAAAGCCCTTAGCTCGCAATAGACGATCGAATCGATACTGGCACCGAAGTTGTTAGTGGCTCCAATGGAATGCCGTACCGCCAATATTAGAGCAGCCACGGCTCAGTTACGTAACTTCAGACATTGCTAAGAACATGGGGGTGAATCTCTTTTTTCCGTGTTTGCTTTAACAATACATATGTTTCTGGATAGGGTCCGCCTTTAGCAAAACACAATTTTGTTTTTTAACCCAAACATGTTTCACTGCAGATGCAGCATCTTCAGTGGGCTTTTATTTTTCTTCTGTTAAAGATAAACATTGTTCTATACTGTTTGTATGAATGTAACTATTAGTTTTTAAATTGTGATTACACATATTTGAAAAACAACCAAATCATGAATTCATAACTTTTTGCCACATGGTGTAGTTTTTCTGATGTGTTGTGTTTCTACAGTGACTGTTTTGCTCCACAGTTTGTCATCTGCAACCACTTATACCTTAGTGTAGATAAACTGTTTAAGCCAAAAATTACGATTTGAAAAATCGTTATTTCTATGCCTGAAATTATTTAATTCTGTGCGTATTGAGTTGCCACTGACACTGTTTCACTATTTACGAGCTGTAAAAACAACAGTGGAACAGTTGAAGGTGTAAAAACAAGATGGTTGACAGTGGAACACTTGAAGTGTGTGTGTGTGTGTGTGTGTGTGTGTGTGTGAAAAGGGAGAGAGAGACAGAAGGTTTTAGGGTTTTGTACTGTGTGTATGTGTGAGGGTGTGTGTGTGCGAGAAAAGGGGGACAGAGAGAGAGCGAGAGAGAGAGAGAGAGAGAGAGAGAGAGAGTGACAGTAGGTTTTAGGCTTTATTATTATTATTATTATTATTAATTTATTTTTACTTTGTGTGTGTGTGTGTGTGTGTGTGTGTGTGTGTGTGTTTGTGGAGGGGGGTTGGGCGCTGGGGTTGTGGGGGGGGGGGGGGGGGGGTGGACAGCTTTACGGGTTAAGAAACAAAATTGTGTTTTGCTAAATGTTAAAGGCTTACCCTATCCAAAAACGTACGTAGTCCTACGAAATTTCTAACAAGGCGTCAACTTGACGTTGCACAGCAAACTGCGCAGTCGGCACGAAAATTTGTAGATGAGCTAAAGAAACTTATCCCATCGTTCAGTAAGGAAATTATTTTCAACTCAGACAAATCGTAATTTGAAGAGGAAATGATTATCAAAAGAACCCTGGAAATTAAAAGTACAAGAGAGTTGCATCAATATCAGTTAAAATCAATGCGTTGCGGCATTCGTATACTCTTAATTCAATTATTAATCTGGATGGCAAATTGGCTGGAAAATTAATTATTGTGCTGTAAGCAGTTGCTCTGAGTTACATCAGCATCAAGATCAACTAAAATCAATGAATTGGCGCATTGGTATACACGTCATTCATTTGTTAATGTGGATGATAAATTATCTGAAAAATTAACTATTGTGCTGCAAACAGTTGGAGGTGGTCTGTCCCCTACGATTCTTTCTCGTATGCGTGGTCTGACAAGGGCAGTGGGGAATGTTTACGTCACAGCAAGCAAGAGTAGCAAAATGGGCATCAGATAACTAGAAGTATGGTAGTACGGCCGCTTTCAGTTGGTGAGTGGTAGAGACTG
This sequence comes from Schistocerca serialis cubense, assembly GCF_023864345.2. Taxonomy (NCBI): domain Eukaryota; kingdom Metazoa; phylum Arthropoda; class Insecta; order Orthoptera; family Acrididae; genus Schistocerca; species Schistocerca serialis. The sequence continues at coordinate 1,121,513,055 of NC_064639.1, read as the reverse complement.
CTAACCATCGCACTAGATGTTAGGGTTTGTTCCCCTTCCATTCACGTGTTACGTATGGAGAGTGTGCAGATGAAGAAATGGCACGTATCTAAATAAAAATAAATCATAGGTATGGATGCCAGATGTAAGAGGTTGTTTAACGCCTTATTGCAACTACATTGAAAAGCCAAGGAAACTGGTACACCTGCCTAATATCGTGTAGTGCCCCCGTGAGCACGCAGAAGTGCCGCAACACGACGTGGCATGGACTCGACTAATGTCTGAAGTGGTGCTGGAGGGCACTGACACCATGAATCCTGCAGGGCTGTCAGTCAATCCGTAAGAGTACGAGGGGGTAGAGATTTCTGAACAGCACTGTGCAAGACATCCCAGATATGGTGAATAATGTTCATGTCTGGGGAGTTTAGTGGCCAGCGGAAGTGCTTAAACTCAGAAGAGTATCCCTGGAGCCTCTCTGTAGCAGTTCTGGACGTGTTGGGTGTGGCATTCTCCTGCTGGAATTGCCCACGTCCGTCGGAATTCACAATGGACACGAATGGATGCAGGTGATCAGACAGGATGCTTACGTACGTGTCACCTGTCAGAGTCGTATCCAGACATTTCAGAGGTCCCTTATCAGTCCCACTGCACACTCCCTACACCATTACAGACCTTCCACCAGCTTGAACAGTCCTCTGCTCAGATGCAAGATCCATGGATTCATGAGTTTTCTCCATACCTGTACACGTCCATCCGCTCGCTATAATTTGAAACGAGACTAGTCCGACCAGACAACATGTTTATAGTCATCAAAAGTCCAATGGTGGTGTTGACGGGCCCAGACGAGGCGTAAAGCTTTGTATCGTGCAGTCATCAAAGGAACACGAGTAGGCCTTCGGCTCTGAAAGAGCATATCGATGAAGTTTCGTTGAATGGTTCGCACGCTCACACTTGTTGATGGCCCAGCATTGAAATCTGCAGAAATTTGTAGAGGGACTGCATTTCTGTCACGTTGAGCGATTCTCTTCAGTCGCCGTTGGTCCCGTCCTTGAAGGATCTTTCTCCGGCCGCAGCGGTATAGGAGATTTGATGTTTTACCGCATTCCTGATATTCACGGTACATTCGTGAAATGGTCATACGGGAAAATCCCCACTGCATCGCTACCTCGGAGATGCTGTGCCCCATTGCTCGTGCATCGACTATAGCACTACGTTCAGACTCAGTTAAATCGTGATAACCTGCCATTGAAGCGGCAGTTACCGATCCATCAACTGCGTCAGACACTTCTTGTCTTATACAGGCGTTGTCGATCGCATCGCCGTATTCTGCCTGTTTACATATCTCCTTATTTGAATAGATATGCCTATACCAATTTTTTTGGCGCTTCTGCGTGCATGCTTTCTTTAAGGGTGGCTACCTAGCTGAACGTCCAGCACAGTTGTAACTCCTAAAGAGTTTGCATCGATCTTGATTGTGCGAACCTTTTTGATCGCCGTGGGGAGCCGTTGTTCATTCGGTGTTCATGGTGCAGGTTAACGGTCTGTTTCGAAGATTTCTGAAATGTCGACGGTGTCCATTTTTTGAAGTGCACATAGATCCCATAGAAGGCTGATCTGTACAATTCCCGGACACTTAATTTCTGCCGTCCTCCTGATGCATATGATGAGTCATTAGCAACTAATTTATTTCATGTCATAATAGTTAACACAACACTTTCAAATGGCGCCCGGGTTCCCGGGTTCGATTCCCGGCGGGGTCAGGGATTTTCTCTGCCTCGTGCTGACTGGGTGTTGTGTGCTGTCCTTAGGTTAGTTAGGTTTAAGTAGTTCTAAGTTCTAGGGGACTGATGACCATAGCTGTTAAGTCCCATAGTGCTCAGACCCATTTGAACCATTTTTTGAACTTTCAAATGAGCCTTGCTAAAGATTGAATTAGCGACCTCGCATTCAAGATGTTCCTCGTAAGTGTCAGCAGAAAACTGATTTTGTAAGTTGTAATAAAGTGCTGTTTGTGCGGCCTTTTGTACTGATGATCAGTGTTGTATTTAATTTAATTACACGCACTAGTGTAAGATTATTCCTGGCCCCTCTATAGCACAGGTCCGATTTCAAATTTAGATGTGATGCACCACAATCCCTTAGGCAAGGATATCTATGGAAACCCAAGGGCTGTTATGCTGGCTTTCTTTAAAATAAATCTGTCTTGAAGCGCACTAAGCTCTCTAAATTGCGCGGCACAAGAAATGGTCTCTTGACGCTTGCGCGCGCAGGAAACGTAGTGCATAGTATCTTACAACTAAGATCGTGAATAGAGCACTAGTAGTGGTATATTACGTGTGTTGTGTCCGGTGGTGCTTGGGAAACAGTGTTCATTAGTTGTTCTATGTGTTAAACAGTCACATGACTCATCAAAATTCAGTGTGTTCTATCACATAATTAATATTCAATCTTTCGAGTAATGATAACCTTTCGGGTCAGTTTATAAATTCCTTTTGTAAGAAAGAGAATCTGTGGGTTTTGGGGAGTCCTCTAAATTTATTTGTTCAAGGCGGTACAGTTTATTAATACTGCTTGATTAATGTTTCATATATTTTTAAATGAGGAACTGTGGATTTTGGAAGATAATATGAATGATATTGCATTAATGAAACTTTAAAGGCAATATCACATCAGAATGTTTCTGATTTAAAATTGTCCTATAATTTCCTATTCATCTCACACATGGCACTGCTTACATTATGTTTTGGTTGGGCTGTGGTTCTTACAATAATTTCAGTTACAGGTCTGTGGCTATTACTGGGGGACCAGTGGTTCCAGACCGTTTTCCAAGCTGGTGGTCCAAAGGCACGGCGGAGTCTTCCGCAGATTTATTGATCCTGTCTCAAATAAATATTTCAATAAATGATATTCAGCTCAACGTTGTCATTTAATAGAAGGCCAATCCGCTAGTCCCAACTGCTACAACTTCGGTTCACATTTACATTCGACTTCAGACTTGTTATTGGTTTCATCCTGTCTCAAAGTAGTGCATTAAAGCTCTTTTTTTTAGGCGTCATATTCTCACTTACGTGGTTTCAAGAAACAACCAAGTTCAAATCAGAGATTAAAATTATCACATCATTGGTGTTCCCTATAATTTACACAGTCGGTATTCTTTCCATTTGTAATTTTTCACATCCAATACTAACAAATATTTAATTAGCTGAGTCATGTTATAAGTTGGCTTAATGGTGAAAAGACAATTAGCAATGTAAGAAAGATAATCGAGTTTATTTTCAATTGTTGTAACTCTAATTGCTGACTGTTTTTGTTTCTTACTAATAACAAAGATTAAATGGGTAGATCAAGTAACTAATGAGGAGGTATTGAATAGAATAGGGGAGAAGAGGAGTTTGTGGCACAACTTGACAAGAAGAAAGGACCGGTTGATAGGGCATGTTCTGAGGCATAAAGGGATCACAAATTTAGCATTGGTGGGCAGCGTGGAGGGTAAAAACCGTAGAGGGAGACCAAGAGATGAATACACTAAGCAGATTCAGAAGGATGTAGGTTGCAGTAAGTACTGGGAGATGAAGAAGCTTGCACAGGATAGAGAAGCATGGAGAGTTGCATCAAACCAGTCTCAGGACCGAAGACCACAACAACAACAACAACAACAACTAATAACACAACTATGTCAAGACTAGTTAAAAACAATATCCATTTTGAATAACTGCCTGATGCAATATTCATGTCGAGAGGAGGTGACTTCCATGAATGGACCTGAACGTTAGTTCGAACAAAATAAATCTTACTACTTCCTGTGTTCCTGCTAGCCATTAGTTGCTCTATCGAAACTAATTCAAGATTCAGATTAGTAGATTAATTAAAATTTTCTCTCGTAATTAACTAGAAAAATGTTGTGGACTCAATCTCAATGTTTATATGTGCAATGAAGATGGACAAGAGCTACTAGATCTTCTAAGTTTATTTTCATTGTCTTAGATGCTTTTTTACCGAATTAGGCTAGCAGTTACTTACCAGTCTTGTGAGGGGTTCAGTGATACATGATATTTATTGTAATGATTTTTGTTACAACAGACAATGAGAAGATCTTTTGGTTTACATTCATTGTTAAAGCGATTGTTATGAGTCAATGCTTAGCACCGCAACGGTCACCCTCAGTCAACTGATAAATAGTGTGGCGAGAGGAAGCTTAGATTTCCGGTACATTAGTAGAACGTATAAGAATAAGAAACTGACAGATGACAACATACAGTCCAAGCAGTGAAACTGAAAATGTGGCCATGGAACTTCAATATGAAGAAGTTCCCGACAGCTGCGAGTTGGATGCAAATTAAAAGGGTGAATGTTGATATTTATTACTGTTAGCAGATGCTATTGAGTACATTAGGATATCTCACTCGATGGATGAGTGGTTATTTCTGTTTACATATTTTTACAGATATTCAAGCATCAAAGAGGCAGTCCATGTCAGAGGCACAAATTTATCACATTGACAGAGAAATGGTGACCTTGTCATGTATAATATGGCAGATGGAGCGTTGCGTGAATTAGAGGTGGAGGTCTGTTGCTAACATAATGAGAGCTTCAAAAGTTACTAAGCCCAGGATAAAACCTGATAAATCACGTAAAGCTTTTCTCAAGTACTTTGATGATAACATTTTGGATAATATTGTGCTGTATACCAACCAAAAGCTGTGTATTCTTTGAGAATGCTCTGGCGATATGTTCGTAAAAATTTCAAAAGTTTTGAAAGGGTAGAAATCGTGTCAGCAATTGGAATTCTTTGGGTCTAGTGGAGCAGGGGACACATTCCGTCAGCTTTGACCAATAACGTCATAAATTACTAACAGATTGTAATTTCTTCACTTCGAGCCATAGATAATAAAACGGTTCTGTGTTCCGGATAAGTAATATCATTGTAAATTAAAATAATTGAATGTGATTTTAAAAGAGACCGCTACATATTGCTGAAAATATTCTTCGTGTGCGTTTATTAAATTAATTGGTTGTTTCTAATTCATTCGATACTTAACTTCATTCTCAGTGATATAGAGGTAATTTGGACTATTAGTTTCTAATTTTAGAACAATTTTTAGTATCTCATTTTCGTTTGTAGGTATGGATTTATCTGTTCTGATGAACCTTGATGATTTACGAGAGGCTATGGACGAAGACCTGTTGGCCACAATTTTTTTTCCTTTTTTTTTTTTTTTTTGCAAGTATGTGGCCTCATTGCTGAGTATGTTCGATGTCGTGAGTGCGGCGAACATATGCACCTCACAAGTGTATCTCGTCGCCGTACTCACGACTTACTCGTATGGCGCTGCAGAAGAGATAGGTTGTGGCGATCCTTTAGAAGAGGGACGGGGTTCGAAAAATCTAAGCACTCCTTGAGAGACATTATGAAAATTTCTTATTGTTGCTGTTTGAGATGTTCTGTGTGGCTGTGTGTGCATGAATGTCGTGTAAGCGTACAGTTGTGGATTGGTATTCTTTTTGTAGGGAAGTGTGTGGGCAGTACATGAAATATAGGGGGCAGTTGGGGGGGGGGGGGGGAGGGGTTGTTATGGTCGAAACTGACGAATCACATTTTGGCAAAAGGAAGTACAAAAGGGGGGGGGGATCCTCCGGTGGGATTATGGGTTTGGGGGGCAGTAGTTTCAGATCAGGAGTGTGACGATTTAGTGTTCAAAGTAGTACCCAATCGAAGGAAGGAAGTTCTGGTCAGCTTAACTGAAGATCCTGTTGCAGAGGGTTCCATTGTAATTTCAGACGGGTTTTCTTCATGTAGGGATTTAGGGGAAAGGGGTTACCAGCTTTTTGTAGTAAATCACAATATTGAGTTCAGGTCATTATTTACAGGGGCTTGCAAAAAATAGAAAAGAGGGCTATTGATCAACTGTGAAATTACTTGTAGGGAAGGGGAAACGCCAGATTTCCACACTTCAAAGTCACCTAGACGAATATTCATGGAGACATAGTATTCCCCAAAAATATTGGCCGTTTAAATGTTTTATTAAACATGTTGGGCAAACGTACCGTCCGAAGTATGTTAGCTAATTTCACGTTAGGATGAGGGGTGGGATGAATGTGAGTGTCTGTGCTTGTATGTGTGTATGTCTTTCTCTCTCTCTCTCTCTCTCTCTCTCTCTCTCTGAGTGTGTGTGTGTGTGTGTGTGTGTGTGTGTGTGTGTGTGTGTGTGTGTGTGTGTTTGCGTAATGTTTTGTTTGTTGTATATGTGGGTATGGGATTTTTGTTGATGTCTTTCTAGGCGCGCTTCTGTTTTAAGAAGTTCCCGTATGCTAAGTTCAGTTTTCTATTTTTTCTCTTTTACTGTAATTGAGTATTTTGACGTATTTCCTAGTCGTATTATACCAATACGTATGTTTTCGTGTAGTCCAGTACGTAATAGAAATTTCGCAGCTGTCGTTCTTCTTTCGTTTCCCAGCACTAGTATCACAACGATTTTTTCGAATCTGTACTAGCAATATTGAAGGTGAAACGGCTGACAACTGAAATTTGTATCCCGTCATTCAGTTGACCTTTACACTGACACTACGTATTCGAAAAGAACGACATATGTAACATCGATAAGATTTACCAATATATGTCAACTGGAGAGCAGGATACAAATGTTGCGTATAGCTGTATAGATGGGATACTATTAGGATCGAAGGCGAAAAAAAAAAAAAAAAAAAAAAAAAAACTGTACCCCATAGTGAAGTATAGGATACAAATTGTATGTGTCGTCCTATTGCCTCTTCGCGTAGTTCAACTAACGTACAGGTTGAAGATGTAAGCCAGCCGCGGTGGTCTAGCGGTTCTAGGCGCTCAGTGGGGAGCCGCGCGACTGCTACGGTCGCAGGTTCGAATCCTGCCTCGGGCATGGATATATGTGATGGCCTTAGGTTAGTTAGGTTTAAGTAGTTCTAAGTTCTAGGGGACTGATGACCATAGATGTTAAGTCCCATAGTGCTCAGAGCCATTTGAACCATTTTTGAAAATGTAACGTACGTCCATTTCCACGTTTTCTTTAGCAGTGTACATATATAGAGGTCAACGGAAGTACGGAATACAAATATTATGTACGTAGCTCGTTCTGCCATCGGTAGTACTAATATTTACGTAAGAATAGCGGAGGTGAAATAAACAATACATGTAAAATATGTATCCCGCCCTTCATTTAGGGTTTGGTGAAGCAGGGGATACATAGTTGAACTGAACAACAGGACACTAATGCTAGTGAAAACGAAGAAATCGACGTACGTCAGACTTGTATCCCATACTGCACTTAAGCAATACAATTCGAATGAGGTTCGAGATACAACTCATATATATGTGACGTGATTTATTCTGTGCTACCAATATTTTCAATCCATTTTTCCCTTTCATTTTCGCGAGAAATAGTAAGATACAAATACGCGATGTACATAACGTGATAATACTACTGCCCTTTATAGGTGTCAGCTATGTTTTTCGTCTCTCGTATTCCTCTGTTTCTGAACATTCTTGTCAGCTCTTTCATCTGTGTAGTAAATACTCTCTGGCCAATTCTGAGGTCACTGGTCGAAGCCGAAGGGTTGTATCCCCTGCTTCACTAGACCCAATTCATTTGAGCTATGGAGTCCATAGACGGAACAAGGACAGCTTACGTGAAATATTTAGCAAAAAGATAATTTTACGATTGACGAGCTTAATTTTCAGATTACATACTGAGGCTCGTACTAGAGTCCTTGGGTTTTTATGATGCTCTAACTCGAGCAGCTCGAAGACTAACCGACAAATTTGCTTCTGTCTGCATATAAGGAACGTGATGGTTACTAAGTTTCTTGAGTTTTGTCAACCTAATGAGACAATTACAATGGATGGAGAACTTCTGACCTTCCACAGCGATGTCCATTCAGGCTATATATTCCAACAAAAAGTAACACGTACAACTCTGCAAAATTTGACGAAGAAAGGACGCTGTTACTTATATGCCAGGAGCAAAGATCGTAAGTACATGAATGCTTGTATTTGTTGCAAGAAGTATATCTGTCCTGCACAGACAAAGACAGAAAAATTAGTGTTTTGTAATGATCTGAGTGTGAATCTGAGCAACTCTTGCATTTGTGAAATTAATATAAAAATGTGAAATCATTATTTATATCATATTTAAACTACATTCGAAAGATATTTTTTATAGAATAATACCCAGAAAACCTTGCACAGGATTAATTCTCTAGATTGTAAACTTCTAGTCTACCAAAATTATGGAAATATGTAAGTCATACCGTCTATCCTAAAGAGAGAGAGAGAAATGGTCAAGGGTTCAGTCGCTGACCCTACCACCAAATTAATATTGGCCATCAACGAAAAGCACTATTATGCAGCTGTTAAGACTGAAAGTAATTTATTTCATAGCAATGTTAGGAACTTATAATTTTTAAAAAGTTATTTGCATTTTGTTGAAAAAAGGTAAGCGGACAAGGATTGGGTATTTTGATAACACTGTCGTTGAATAAAGCCCCAAAGTAAGTCAAATAGCCACTCAGGCTAGTCGAATAACAGACTGTTTAGCAGAATCAAGCCAAAAATGAATGAGGTAGCATAGCTGACGAGTAGACGAAATTTCTCCTACGCAAACTGCTATGACGAAAGAAATTACAAAAGAATAGGACCTAACGGTCAAGGGAATTTTCAAAGGACGAGAAGTAATGGCGTGTGTCCAAACAGTCATGTTGGTTGAAATTAGTAACAATAAATTTTCTATTACCGTTTTGCCTGATTCTGTACAGAAACTATCAGCCGAAGCATTAGTGATAAAAATAGCACAAGCTGCATTGTTAGGAAGAGTACAATAATACGGCTCCAGAATATGGGAAAACCCTACACAAACAGTTTGAAATTCAGAGCAAGAGGATCATAGATGAAATTGCTGCAGGGATTTGTAAAAAGAAAAAGCATATAACACAGACAATCGATAACGTGCTCCAAGCAGCAGTTTTCTCTTGAACACGGGAGCTTCTTAATCCATGTTGCGATAGAATTTCAGTACTTTAAAAATTTAGCTGACAGTGAATTTTCGCACTACTGAAATAACATTACTGAGGAAATTCTGCCAATCGCAAGTGAGACTGCCAAACCCAAACATCCAGATGTGTATCTGACAGCAACATGTAGTTAGAAGTCTATAAAGAATTCTGAGCCATCTTTGAAAGGACAGAATTCTACTCACTTTGACATACAGCGAATGTATCGCTGAATAACAAGGGACCTGCACCATATTTTGACTTTGCACTCCTGCAAGGAAATTTGTTAAAACAGAGATAGTTTCAGATATTTATAGTCGTAGTATTCATTCTTTCGCCAGTGTTGAGGTTGTTTGGTTTGGGGGATTCAAGGGACCAGACTGCGAGGGTCATCGCTCCCGCCAGTGTTCAGCCACATTCTTGATCCAATGCGCAAAACATTAATTTGAGAGTGGAGACATCAAAGGTGTATATCTCATTGGGCAACTGAAGCAGGCGAGATATATCATTTGTATGACGATTTCAAAAGAAACTTTTTATCTGCTGGTCCACAGATAATCAGATGTGTCTATGGATGGAGGTTTTCAACCCCAGCTATTCGATATCGGGAAACAAAGTGAGTTGGAGTATTTTGTGAAGACAAAATAAGCTAAAAGTAACTGAAATATCACGAATATCTTACGTATTTTTCTCAATTTCACAGTGCTATCATTCCTCTAAACGTAGATGTAGATAAAGTTTTTACATAGCATAAGAAATGCATTCCTGAGAATGATCTTCTGTACTTGTTGTAGGTAGTCTTCTATATGACGTGAATTCCTCTTTACCCTATTCTTATGCCAACTTATTATATCACAACAAAACAATTTTATATTCATAGAACATGTCTTCTCACTCCAGAATAGAAAATTAACAAGACTTTATCGTCTTCACTAAACATGTGGTATACAAATCTGTTTTTGTAACAGAGCTGGGGGGGTATACTGAACTTATTTGTTCGCTCGAGTAGTTTAATCAGTTGTAGGAGAAAATGGGACAGAAATCTCATGTTTCTCCTCTGATTTTAGCTGAACTGTGTTATTTCACAAGATATTTAAGGCTTTCGCCTTTCAGTTTGTACAACAGAATTTCTTTGTTAAGCATTCAGCTCAGTCGATAGTTAAGAGCAACAATCCTGACATGGGCAATGACAAGTTCATTTCGTTATTAAAACTACTATCTACAGAAGAAACGGCTATCTCAGTTACGTAGCATAACATTTTAATAATCAATTTTTCTTTGATTTAAATGTTACAAGCACGGTGAAACATACATATAATTTATTTTCACACTGAATCACGAAATTCCAATATTGAGAATCACTGAACGCTTTTATTGAAAATGGAGGCTCCAATAAACACAGGAAAAATGTTGCATTTAAAAAAAAAAGGAGCAAATAACTTCGTTTAACCTAGGACGAGGGTTAATATAATTGTTTGGTACTGACAGCATATGTACATAGTTGGACAAAGCGCATTGTCAAATATTAGTCAGCTATTCGTCTGATCGTAACGGAGTCCAAACGGGAAAGAATACTAACAACTTAATGTTACAACTGCCATATTTCAATCCGAAGCGATACTTTGCAAAAGAAGAGTGAAATCTGATTCGAAAACAAACACTGTTAGTGAAAGAAGGGCAGTCAGAACACTCTGACGTTGAAATCATTACAGACATAGACTAGCCAGGAATTGACAGTGATAGAAGACGGAATAGCCCTTGTTATTGGTTGAAGGGCATGTGGATTCACAATGTGCGAAAGGCACTACGAAAATGTGGATGAAGAGGTGTGGATATGTGAACCTTGACTCCTCAGTAAGTATTCGCAGCACACAAAACGTAATGGATGACCAAAGGCGAGGAACTGCAGAGTGCACACTGCCTTTGCAACAGCCTTGGAACCTGCTTGGAGCCGCAGGCGAGGAATAATTGCTTCTGCAGCGAACGCTTGCGCTTCCCGGTAACGGCAACATATGCTTGCGGCTACAGCGTACGGTATCAGCATTGAGGACTTCGTAAACAAGCACCGTGAGTGCACCGATTAACTCAACGCACAAAACAATGACGCCATAGCCCATTACGCTTATTCAGTACAGATGGCGTTCCAAATATGGCTAACAGTGATCTACCACTATTACTGTTTACACTACTGTTAAGTGCCAGTGTCTTGTCGTCATTGTTTATTATAGAATAATGACGTATGTTTCAAATAATTTTGTGTACTTGACTGCCATAACAGTTTTCTGACAGCAATATCGTCTGTACAGCATGGAAGCTCTTTAGTACGACAGATACGTACAGATGTACGTAATTTTGCTAAATAATCACATAGCGTGTACAAGAAACTGATTACAGGAGGCAGTACTCGCATATATCTACGTCGCTGAGGTGCATCGTCATCTGCATCTGTACTCTGCAAACACTTTGAAGTGAGCGCCATAGGCTGCTTACCATCGGCCGACATGTTAGGGTTTGTTCCCGTTCCATTCACGTGTAGTCTATGGAGAGTGTTCAGATGAAGAAACGGTACGGATTTTAATAAAAATAAATCACAGGCATGGATGCCAGATGTAAGAGGGTGTTTAACAATTTAAGTCTAAATATATCTACCATTAATCGTAAATGTTCTTTACTTATTATTACAAATAACCTATTTTATTGGTATTAAATATTCACAATAATTTCTCTGGTGAGTATGAACAGCTTTTTCATGATACATTCTGTGGTGTCACCGCCAGACACCACACTTGCTAGGTGGTAGCTTAAATCGGCCGCGGTCCATGTAGTACATGTCGGACCCGCGTGTCGCCACTGTGATCGCAGACCTAGCGCCACCACCAAGGCAGGTCTCGTGATACGAGAGAGCACTCGACCCCAGTTGTACGAGAACCAAGCTACCGCCCAGTTGTACGAGAACCAAGCTACCGCCCAGTTGTACGAGAACCAAGCTACCGCCCAGTTGTATGAGAACCTAGCTACCGACCAGATGTACGAAGCCTTTCGCTCTCATTAGCCGAGAGACAGAATAGCCTTCAGCTAAGTTAATAGCGACCACCTAGCAAGGCGCCAGTTGTATCAGTGCCTATAGCTTACGAGTATTCAAGAGAGATGTATTCCAAAGAACAATTAAAAGATAAGTAATAAGCATCTACATACTTTTCTTCTTATTCATTTATAAGTTCTCATGTTCCAGACTTCACGCCCGTCTGCTTTAGCCGTGCGTGCACTATCGGCTACAGCGTTAGTCTAGAGTTCATTTTCAGCAATCTCAACTTCACGGTGTCGGCCCAGCTACCGACACAACATTTATTGGCGACGAGCAAAAGAGTTTGTATTAATTCGTTTGCAACATTGGCGACGATTTAAAGTGTTCTGATTGCTTACATTTAATTGTGTCATGGCTTCGCCGCATTCTCCAGATGTACTGTCCGAATTTTATCGCTTGCAGAATCAGCAGACGCCGGCGTTACTGGATGCCCTTGGACAGCTCGTCCAGGGTCAACGTACCATTCAATCCGATGCGGCCGCCGCCGCTTCTTCGCTACCGCTGCCACTAAACGCTGTTGCGCCTCCCTTTCGACCATACGTGGCAGCTGATGAGACCTGGCAAGAGTGGTCTCGCCAGTTCAGCTTCCACCTTGCTGCCTACAGAATTCAAGGTAATGAGCGGCAGCCGTTTTTGCTTTCTTGTGTCGGTGTGTCCACATACCGTGTGATAGTGAAATTGTTTCCCCGACGCGACGTAGCAACTCTGTCCTACGAGGAAATTTTGTCTGCTTTAGATGCCTATTTCAAAGAAACAGTTAATGTGGTTGCAAAACGGTATACGTTCTTTCGTACAAAACGTACGGCCGGTCAAACTAATAGGGAGTGGGTAGCAACATTGCAAGGACTTACTAGGGACTGTGCCTTTGAATGTGACTGTGGTCTTTCTTATTCAGATACAATGGTGCGTGATGCAATTGCACAGAACGTTTCTGATGTTCGCATACGGGAGCAAATTTTGAAACTCGTTAATCCCTCCCTTCAACAAGTGATAGACATATTGGATAGACAGGACACACTTGACTGTGCTCAGGAATCTTTTGAAACTTCGCCAGCCGTGTGTAACATTAACCGGCCCGCTGGACGCGCTGCGCGGCCCGGTAACCGGGCCTTGTGCACGTCGACACAGCGACCGCCGCGTGCTAAGCCAGGTGTGCCGCGCCAGCCCACAAATGCAGTGAAATCATGCCCGCGGTGTGCTACTAGACATTCGCGTGAACATTGCCCGTCACGCCAAGCTATTTGCTTTTTCTGCAATAAGAAAGGACATGTTCAAAGTGTTTGCCAGAAAAGGCTCAGATCAGACAATCACATTCATTCCAGGCCCTTTGCTTCGCGCCGGAATCGAACCAAGGACACTCAGGCTCGTGGACCTTCGCCTATGGACATTCATGTCGTTAATTCCGCTTCGTCCAGTGACACTTTCTCTAACAGTGACTGTGATCGTCCCACAAAAACTGTGCGTCGACGTCGCCGGAAATCACGTCAATTAGCAAGTGATTCTGTACCAGTGTCTATTCCAATTGCACAAAACAGTCGCTCTTGTCGTCAGCAGGACAATAAACTTTTTGTGGACTTAGACTTTGAAGGCAAAGTGATACCATTCCAGCTCGATACCGGAGCTGCGGTTTCATTGCTCAATCATGACACGTACAAACAACTGGGCAAACCTCCGTTGCGTTCCGCAAATGTTAAGCTAACTACATATTCCGGACAGAAAATTCCTGTGTTAGGACAGTGCAGCCTTCTTGCAACATACAAGGGACAAACAAAACTTGTGTCATTTTACGTTCTTCGTTCTTCTTCTGCTGTGAACTTGTTTGGTCTAGATTTATTTAAATTGTTTAACATGTCTATTGTAAATCAGGTCCTATCAGTGAATCAGACTGTGCCTACAGACAGTGTTTCTCGGCTGTGTGACGAATTTGCAGACATTTTTGCACCGGGCTTAGGTTGCGCTAAAAACTATGAAGCACATTTAGAACTGAAGGTAAACGCGCAACCGAAATTTTTCAGGGCGCGCAATGTTCCCCACGCATTGCGTGATGAGGTCGCAAGAACGTTACACGATCTCGAATCACAGGGTGTAATTGAACGTGTGCAAGCTTCTCTCTGGGCCTCACCCTTAGTAATTTTGCCAAAACCTTCCGGAAAATTGAGACTTTGCGTGGACTTCAAGGCCACAGTGAATCCACAGCTAGTGACTGCTACTTTTCCTTTGCCCCGCCCGGAAGATCTTTTTGCTAAACTGTGCCCGGGAAAATATTTTTCAAAGTTGGACCTAGCCGATGCGTACTTGCAAATACCGGTGGACGACGAATCCCAGCGGGTATTGGTGGTTAACACGCATCTTGGATTGTACCGCTTCAAAAGACTGCCATTCGGGTGTGCATCCGCCCCTGCCTTGTTTCAGCAATATTTACAAACTATTTGTGCGTCGGTCCCTACTGCAGCAAACTATCTGGACGATATAGTGATCTCCGGACAGACAGAAGAAGATCATCTTGCGAACTTACGAACATTATTTCAGGTCTTGCGGCAAAATGGTCTTCGCTTGAGGAAGGACAAATGTGTGTTTTTTGCTCGTGACTTACCATACCTGGGACATGTCATTAATGCCCAAGGCATACATCCGAGTCCAGAGCACCTCCGTGCCATACAAGAATTGCCTTCCCCTCAAAATGTGAAACAGCTACAGAGTGTGTTGGGTAAAATTAATTATTATCATCGCTTTCTGCGCAATGCCTCTTCTATTTCAGCTCCGCTTCATCGCTTACGCCGTAAAGGTGTTCCGTTCGTCTGGACGACGGAATGTGAACGCGCCTTTCGCCAGTTGAAATCGGCGTTGCTTTCTAATACTTGCCTTACGCCATTCGATCCCCAGAAACCCCTTTTGTTGATGGTAGATGCATCGGATTTCGGGATCGGTGCTGTGCTTGCGCACAAAGTTGGCTCCCATGATCGCCCTATTGCCTTTGCGTCCAAATTGCTGTCGTCTGCGCAAAGAAATTATTCACAGATAGAGAAAGAAGCTTTGGCTCTCGTGTTTGGTGTTACTAAGTTCCATGATTTCTTGTATGGTCGTCACTTTACCATCATCACAGACCACAAACCTTTGACATCGCTTTTTCATCCGACCAAGCCTGTACCTCCGCGTACTGCGCAAAAATTCATTCGCTGGTCTATTTTCCTCTCGCAGTACCGCTACGATATCTTGTATCGGTCCACTGCTACGCACGGAAACGCCGATGCGTTGTCCCGTTTGCCGGTTGCTGAGGATAAAGCATTCGATTCTTCCGAACTTGCTTGCATGTTCATTGATTCGGAAACCGATGAAGTGGTCGAATCGTTTCCGATTGATTTTCGTCGTGTCGCTACAGCCACAGCTGCTGACCCTGTCCTTGCTACTGTTTTACGTTTTGTTGCTACGCAATGGCCTTTGTCAAAGTCTCGGATCGAGGATCCGTTGGTTCGCCGATTTTTTGCTCACAAGGAGAGACTTTTTGTTCGACGTGGTGTTTTGTTGTTGCGTTCTGATAATGATCAGTCCAGAGTCGTGGTCCCACGTTCGTTACAGTCCTCTGTTTTACGGCTTCTTCACCAAGGACATTGGGGTATAGTGCGAACGAAACAACTTGCTCGTCAGCACTGTACTTGGTTCGGAATCGATGCTGCGATTACGAATATGTGTTCTTCGTGCCCGGCGTGTGCCGAACAACAGTCCGCACCGCCGCGGAAAGTCTTTGCGTGGCCAAAAGCCACTTCCCCTTGGCAACACTTGCACATTGATTTTGCTGGTCCATTCTGGAATGCTCGATGGTTGGTTCTGGTCGACGCCTTCAGTAATTTTCCTTTTGTTGTCCGGATGTCTTCCACGACGTCCTCCGCCACCATCCAAGCGTTGTCTGCTATCTTTTGCATTGAAGGTCTTCCGCAGACTATTGTTTCCGACAATGGCCCACAATTCATGTCCGCAGAATTTCAGTCATTCTGCCAGGCCAATGGTATTCAACATCTGACATCCGCGCCGTTTTCGCCTCAGTCCAACGGTGCCGCTGAACGATTGGTCCGGACTTTCAAGTCACAGATGTTGAAATTGAAAGAGTCGCATTCTCGGGAGGACGCATTGTTGCTCTTTTTGTCTTCGTATCGCTCTCAGCCCCGAGATGGTCGCTCGCCGGCTGAGTTGCTCCACGGTCGTCCTCATCGCACCTTGATGTCTTTGCTGCATCCGCCGCATCAGGTTCCTGTGCAGCGGCAGACTCCTGCTTTTGCTCCAGGCGACGTTGTATTTTATCGCAACTATCGCGGTTCACGGCGTTGGCTCGCAGGGCGCATTCTTCGCTGCCTCGGCCGCGCGATGTATTTGGTTTTGGGGGCCTCTGGTGAGGTGCGTCGGCATCTCAATCAGCTGCGCCTCTGTCGTCGCTCGGGTTCTGCCGCTCCCCGTCTGCTTTCAGCGACGGTGCCGTCCGGTCAGCGCCCTGGGGACCCATCTACTGGCTCGCCTCATCCCCAGGTGTTACCGACGATGCCTTCCATTTTGCCCCATGGCGACGCGCCGCCGCCGCCGCAGCAGCAGCAGCAGCCGCCGCCGCCGCCGCTTGTTCTCCCGCCGGCGCCACCCGCATTCGACGCTTCCTTGCAGCCGCCAAGCGCCTCCCAGGGTCACGCGCCGCCGATCGCTTCCCGTGACCAGCTGTCCTCCGCCATGGAACTTCCGCCCGCTCCGGACCACATGACGTCATCGCGCGTCGGCTACCCCGACGCAATGGAGGTTGACCCTTCGGTCACTCCTGTCTCTTTACGGGCGCATACACCGCATGTTGACGTGCACCCTGGACTAGTTTTTCAGGCGTTTCCTAGCTCCCCTCGGACCGTATGGCCGGGTGCGGGTGGCACAGCCTCGCCTGTTGTTAGGCTCCCCACCTCATCGCATACGTCAACATGTGGTCCTCCCCACGGCGGGCGGAAGCCTTATCACACAACCGTTCGCCGATTTGCGGGGGAGGAATGTGGTGTCACCGCCAGACACCACACTTGCTAGGTGGTAGCTTAAATCGGCCGCGGTCCATGTAGTACATGTCGGACCCGCGTGTCGCCACTGTGATCGCAGACCTAGCGCCACCACCAAGGCAGGTCTCGTGATACGAGAGAGCACTCGACCCCAGTTGTACGAGAACCAAGCTACCGCCCAGTTGTACGAGAACCAAGCTACCGCCCAGTTGTACGAGAACCAAGCTACCGCCCAGTTGTATGAGAACCTAGCTACCGACGAGATGTACGAAGCCTTTCGCTCTCATTAGCCGAGAGACAGAATAGCCTTCAGCTAAGTTAATAGCGACCACCTAGCAAGGCGCCAGTTGTATCAGTGCCTATAGCTTACGAGTATTCAAGAGAGATGTATTCCAAAGAACAATTAAAAGATAAGTAATAAGCATCTACATACTTTTCTTCTTATTCATTTATAAGTTCTCATGTTCCAGACTTCACGCCCGTCTGCTTTAGCCGTGCGTGCACTATCGGCTACAGCGTTAGTCTAGAGTTCATTTTCAGCAATCTCAACTTCACGGTGTCGGCCCAGCTACCGACACAACACATTCAATTCCCAACAATATTTTCTACATTAAAAAGTATAAAAGCAATAGGGGATTTACGCTGAGTGACAGAAGTCGTGTCGGGCCTCTTTTTTCCCAGTGTAGCGCAGCAACCCGACGTGGTATGTGCTCAAAAAGTCTTTGAAACACCCCTGCCGAAATATGGCGTCTTGCTGCCTGTATAGCCGTCCACAGTTCGGAAAGTGTTGTTAGGGCAAGATTTTGTGCACGAATCGACCTCTCCATTATGTCCCATAACTGTTCGATGGGGTTCATGTCGAGAGATATGGGTGGCCAGATCATTCGCTCGAATTGTTCAGAAAGTTCTTCAAACGAATCGTGAACTACTGTGGTGTGGTGTCATGGTGCATTGTCACCCAATTATTCGTTACTGTTAGGCAACATAAAGTCCATTAGTGGCTATAAATGGCCTCCTTATTAGGCGTACATAACCATTTCCAGTCAATGATCCATGTAGACACAGCACCACCAGTTTGCACAGAGCCTTGTTGACAACTTGGGACCATGACTTCGTTTGGTCTGCACCACACTCGAAACCTACCATAACTCTTACGATACGAGATAGGGCGCATCTGACCAAGTTGCTGCTGTCTAGTCGTCTAGGATTCAACCGATATGGTCACGAAACTAGGAAACGCGATGCAGGCGATGTAGTGCTGTAAGCAAAGACACTCGCATAGGTCGTCTAACGCCACATTTCGTCTTACTGTGCTAACTGATTAGTTCATCGTACGTCCCACATTGCTGTTATTTCACGTGCTGTTGTGTGTCTATTAGCACTGGCAAATCTACGCAAACGCCGCTGCTGTCGGTCGTTAAGTGAAGGGCGTCGGCCACTTAATTGTAAGTGGTAAGAGGTAATGCAGGAAATCTGTTATTCTCGGCACAATGTGGATTTCAGGAAGTGAATTCCCTAACGATACGGTAGCTCTGAGAGATGAAATAGTGAAGGCAGCAGAGGATCAACCAGGTAAAAAGACGGGGGTTAGTACAAATCCGGCCTTGCCGCAATGGTAACACGGTTCTTGTCAGATCACCGAAGTTAAGCGCTGTCGGGCGAAGTTAGCACTTGGATGGGTGACCATCCGGTCTGCCGAGCGTTGATGGCAAGCGGGGTGCACTCAGCCCTTGGGAGGAAAACTGAGAAGCTACTTGATTGAGAAGTAGCGGCTCCGATCTAGGAAACTGACATACGGTCGGGAGAGCGGTGTGCTGACCACATACCCCTCCAACTCTGCATCCAGTGACGTATGTGGGATGAGGATGACACGGCGGCCGGCCGGTACCGTTGGGCCTTCCAAGGCCTGTTGGGACGGATTTTTGTTTAGTTTTAGTACAAATCCACAATATATTTGAGTTTAATTGATAAAAGAAGAAAATAGAAATATGCAGTAAATAAAGTAGGCGAAAAGCAATACAAACGTCTCAAAAATGAGATCGACAAAAATGGCTAAGCAGGGATTTCTAGAGGACAAGAGAAGCGTATATCAGAAGGAGTAAGATAGATGCCGGCTATAGGAAAATTAAAGAGACTTTTGGAGAAAAGAGAACCACCTGTATAAACAAGAACTCAGGTTAAAAAACTCTCCAAAGCAATAAACCGTAAGCAGAAACCTGGAAGAAGTATATGAGAGTCTACAGAAGGGCGATGAGCTTGAGGCCAGTATTATGCAAATGGAAGAGAACGTGGACGAATATGGAATGGGATAAACAATACTGCGTGAAGAATTCGACAAAGCACTGAAAGACCTAAGTAGAAAAAAATGGTTCAAATGGCTCTGAGCACTATGGGACTCAACTTCTGAGGTCATTAGTCCCCTAGAACTTAGAACTAGTTAAACCTAACTAACCTAAGAACATCACACACATCCATGCCCGAGGCAGGATTCGAATCTGCGACCGCAGCGGTCTCACCTAAGTACAATCAAGGCCGCGGGAGTAGACAACATTCCGTTAGAACTACTTGAGATAGCCTTGGGAGAGCCAGCAATGACAAAACTCTTCAGCCGCCGCTGTGGTGGAGCGGTTCTAGGCGCTTCAGTCTGGAACCGCGCTACCGCGACGGTCGCAGGTTCGAATCCTGCCTCGGGCATGGATGTGTGTGATGTCCTTAGGTTGGTTAGGCTTAAGTAGTATTAGATTAATGATTTTTATTACAACGTGATGATGAGGTCACATACTCCTTGACAGAGCGTAGGCGTAGGGGACGATGATGGAGACCCGCACCACCGTACTAGGCATGGTCCTAGCGGGGATGGTTTTCCATTGCCTTCCTCCGACCGTAACGGGGACGAATGATGATGATGAGGACGGCACAACAACACCCAGTCATCTGGAGATTAGCCCAGCCGCGGATCGAACCCGGGACCCCGTGCTCGGGAAGCGAGAACGCTACCGCGAGACCACGAGCTGTGCACTTACTACAGCAAGACAAATACAAATACCTAACTTTGATCTGAGAATTCTTGTACTCCTTTATACATGATCATTCTCAAGTGTCATTACGCAGATGTGTCTCAAGCGAAGGGCAACGCATAATATAATTTTTTTTTCAGAATAGACAATCATAAGTATCACTTCTGCTCCTACTGACCATTTCTCGCGCTATTCGTCCACGAGACTCAGAGTGCCATAGACACGGGTTACCAGGTAGATGCCGTGTTTCTTGACTTCCGCAAGGCGTTCGATACAGTTCCCCACAGTCGTTTAATGAACAAAGTAAGAGTATATGGGCTATCAGACCAATTGTGTGATTGGATTGAAGAGTTCCTAGATAACAGAACGCTGCATGTCATTCTCAACGGAGAGAAGTCTTCCGAAGTCAGAGTGATTTCAGGTGTGCCGCAGGGGAGTGTCGTAGGACCGTTGCAATTGACAATACACATAAATGACCTCGTGGATAACATCGGAAGTTCACTGAGGCTTTTTGTGGATGATGCTGTAGTATATTGAGATGTTGTAACAATGGAAAATTGTACTGAAATGCAGGAGCATCTGCAACGAATTGTCCCATGGTGCAGGTAGTGGCAATTGAATCTCAATGTAGACAAGTGCAATGTGCTGCGAATACATAGAAAGAAAGATCCTTTATCATTTAGCTAGAACATAGCAGGTCAGCAACTGGAAGCAATTAATTTCATAAATTATCTGGGAGTAGGCATTACGAGTGTTTTGAAACGGAATGACCATATAAAGTTGATCGTCGGTAAAGCAGATGCCAGACTGAGATTCATTGGAAGAATCCTAAGGAAATGCAATCCGAAAACAAAGGAAGTAGGTTACAGTACACTTGTTCGCCCACTGCTTGAATACTGCTCAGCAGTGTGGGATCCGTACTAGATAGGGTTGATAGAAGGGATAGAGAAGATCCAACGGAGAGCAGCGCGCTTCTTTACAGGATCATGTAGTCATCGCGAAAGCGTTACGGAGATGATAGATAAACTCCAGTGGACGACTCTGCAGGAGAGACGCTCAGTAGCTAGGTATGGGCTTTTGTTGAAATTTAGAGATCATACCTTCACCAAAGAGTCAAGCAGTATATTGCTCCCTCCTACGTATATCTCGCGAAGAGACCATGGGGATAAAATCAGAGAGATTAGAGCCCACAGAGAGGCATACCAACAGTCCTTCTTTCCACGAACAATACGAGACTGGAATAGAAGGCAGAACCGATAGAGGTACTCAAGGTACCCTCCGACACACACCGTCGGGTGGGTTGCGGAGTATGGATGTAGATGTAGATGTAACAAAAGTCTTTCAACTGAACAGCAGTGACTGCTGATGTCTAACTGTGCTACGGAGAGACTGCTAATGAAGAGGCTACGATGCGCCGGCTAACAAAGTGGCTAACGTTGAAGTTGCTATCGAAGTGCGCTTCCACCGGTCTGGCGCGGCGCTTACGTCCTCTTCACATAGGGGCCGCTGCTGTCGCGTTGTCGTCCTGGAGAGAGGTCGGTCAGCGTGCGACTGGCTGACCTCTTCTCACAGCCTTCTCTTCCCTGGCGTTCATGACTGACATGCCAGCGCTGACTTTACACAGAAACAGTTATTTATCTCAATATATACCACATTTCCGAACTGATAGGAGAGTTTCGCTTTTGGGTGTTGTGCTATATAAACTTACGACTATTGAAAGCAGCAGAATTTCCTCTTTGGGTGTAAGTACTAACAAGTGTACTTTGCGATGAAAATAGTTCGAAGTTTGTGCTTTTGTATGGTAGTATTTATGAACTATCCTTTACTACATTCCTTTAGATCTCTGTTGTGATTTCCGACAACAATTTACCTGCTTCCATTACATACTTTCTGTCGATCACTGAACAGTTAACTTCAAGGTGAATTCTTTTTTTTTTTAAACTAATTTCCTGCTAGCTAAACATAGACCTATTCTCTGTTCTAGGTTTTTCTTCGTTAAAAGGAAACACAAGTAAAACACCGATTAAATGGATGAGCACAAGTTCGTATCATTTGCAGTCATCAGTGCCGGACAAGGTTTCTTTTTCCATTTAGTGAGAATCATGGGACATAAGCTTGGAAATTTTAAGGGGCTCCGGAACGCCCTGTACTTGCAATGTTAAAATAACGCTTATAAATTACATCTTTCCTCACAAAGTATTTGAGGTAGGAAGCTGAACTTTTTACAGATTATTTATTGGAATATGGGCTACAACTTAACACAGGGATTTTACAAAATTTTAGTTCAGTTATTAAAGATAATTTTTTTTCAATTGTAATGAAAATTCACAACATTTTTTTGCAATTTTTTATTTATATATTCAAAAATATACAGTTTTTTGGAAAAAGGCTGTGATAAATTATGCAGAAGGTACTGTGTAACATTTACTGAAAGTTTGAAACAAATATGTTTGGAAGATCCTTAGAAAACATGTAATTAGTATGAGAAAATAAAAGTTTTGGGAATCCAGCGGAAAGGTTGAATTAACTTTTTAGTGCATTCCAGGTCCATAGGATGGATTATCTTCATCCTCTGCAAACTCCTCCTCCAGCTTCCTCTTGTTCCTCCTCCTGTTTACTCTTGCTTGTATTTCTAGACTCTTTACAGCCCTGTCTGCAGCCCGAAGGCGTTCCTTGTCTAAAGCAAGCATCGCTCGTTGTTGTGTTCGTAGATTTTGCTACCATTTTCTTCAGTTGCAGTTACTGCAACACTGTTCCAAAAGGTGGTCATGTATGAACACTTATCACATTTCAGTTGTATTTCACTAGCAAGTCCTACGTGCTTTATTATGGAGAGTTCCAGACCAACTTCACTACAATGAATACATCTTACACAGTTTGAAAAAATTCCTTTGAGAACCGACATATCAAATATTTCATTCACATCCGATTCGCCCATAAAACATTCATAGTTTTCACTCATTGAACCAAGCTTCTTCTGTGAAGTATTTTCTTTCCCACTCTGACTGCTATGGGCAGGTGTACTTGAGAGGTTAGGTTCACTCACTTGGTTATCGTCTTTATTGTTTACAGTAATAACACATACCTTTGGCTTTCCAACATTTCTCCTTTTCTTAAAAGCCTTCAGAGGATTTCTAATAACTTTACTTTTACTCATTACTATACTTCAACAAAACAGAGACTCAAGAAACAGAATTAATTACGAATATTTTCGAGATAACGACAGAGTAAATAAACATGAAACAATCGACAATCACACCAGCGATATATATTGAACCATCACAGGTTAGCCACAACACATACTTTATCTCACATCACTAAAATGTACCTGATGAAGACGGGCGTTAATAATAACACCATTTGACAGCAGTTTAACAGCGCCACAGTGGGTCACGCCCATGTAGAACACATTTCAAAAAAAATTTAAAAATAGTTGTAGTCTTCGGAATTGAATAAATTATATATCTATTAAAAGGTAATAGTCTGCAGATTCAGAAAACGCAAAAAAGTAAAAATTGAACTTTTCATGATTTTGAGCCTTTCCGGAGCCCCTTAATCACCTTTACTTTTTTCTGCAGACGGTGCATCAGGCACAAAAATTATCTGTTCAATTTTCTTAAATAAAATATGTTGAAAAACTAGCGACAATTTACTACCTACATTCCATATGGCAAGGTACAAAATAGTCGTACCAACTTATTCACTTGTGTAAAAAATTGAAGAAAAGGTCTCTCCCTTCACAGAGAACATTCCTCAACTTTCCTTCTTACCTGTTTTTTTCTTAGTCATCAATTTGCTGACAAGTCTGATGTGGCTCGCCAGGAATTTGTTTCCTGTGGCAACCTCTTCATCTCAGAGTAGTATTTGTAACCTATGACCTGAATTATTTGCTGGATGTATTCCAACCTCTGTCTTCCTCTGCAGTCTTGCCCTCTACAGCTCCCTCTCGTATCTTGGCAGTTTTTCCCTAGTGTCTTCATAAATGTCCTATCATCCTGTATCTTCCTCTTGTCAGTGTTTTCCATATATTTCTTTCCTCTCCGATTCTACGCACAACCAGTCATTCCTTACTTTATCAGCTCGTCTCATTTTCAACATACGTTTGTAGCAGCAAATCTCAAATGGTTCGATTGTCTCTGTTTGGCTTTTCCCATAGTCCCTGTTTCACTACCGTTCAATGCCGCTCTCCAGACGTACATTCGCAGAAATTTCCTCCTCAAATTAAGGTCTATTTTCGAGACCAGTAGACTTCTATTGGCCAGTAATGCCCTTTTTGCTAGTGCTAGTCTACTTTTGATATCCATCTTGGTCCATCCGTTATTGGTTATTTTGCTGCCTAGGTAGGAGAATTCCTTACCTTCACGTACTCTGTGACCATCAATTCTCATGTTAAGTTCCATGCTGTTCTCATTTCTGCTACTTCTCATTACTTTCGTCTTTCTTCGATCAACTCCCAGCCCATATTCTGCACTCACTGAACTGTTCATTCCATTCAGCAGGTCCTGTAATTTTTCTTCCCTTTCACTGAGAATACCAATATCATCAGAGAATCTTACCATTGATATCCTTCCACCTTGAATTTAATTCCACTCTCGAACATTTCTTTCATTTCCATCATTGCATTTTCGA
Source organism: Schistocerca serialis cubense (assembly GCF_023864345.2). Lineage (NCBI taxonomy): Eukaryota > Metazoa > Arthropoda > Insecta > Orthoptera > Acrididae > Schistocerca > Schistocerca serialis. The sequence goes on along the minus strand of NC_064639.1, from coordinate 1,121,488,312 downwards.
TGTATATATTGGACGTAGGAGCGAAAGACTATGTTCCTGCCTTACACGATTTTTTAATACTAACATTTCGTTCTTGTGTCTCCCTGTAGCTTATCCGTATTTTCATCAAAATTTCGAACATCTTGCACCATTTCACATCGGAGAACGCTTTTTCTAGGTCTACAAATCTTGTCTTGATTCTTCTTTAGTGTCGTTTCCATTATCAATCGTAACGTCAGAAGTGCCACTTTAAAGTCAGACTAATCGTTATCTAATAGATCGTCAGTTTTATTTTCCATCGTTCTTTATATTGTTCTTGTCAGCAACTTGGATGCAGGAACTCTTAAGCTGAATGTGCTGTAATTCTCTCTCTTGTCAGCTCTTGCAGCCTTCACAATCGTATGGATGAAGTTTTACCGAAAGTCAGGTGGTATATCGCCAGATATTCTACATACCAACCTGAATAGTCATTTTGTTGCCACTATCCACAATGATTTTAGAAATTCTGATGAAATGTTATCTATCCTCTTATTTGATTTTAGGTATTACAAAACTCTTTTAAATTATGGTTCTAATACTGAATCTGCTATCTTTTCTACATCAACTCCTGATTCTTCTTCTATCACGTCGTCGGACAACTCTCCCCCCTACTCTTCAACATACTCTTTTCACCCATCCGCTCTCGCCTCTGTGTTTAATAGTGGGATTATTGTACTCTTAATATTACCACTCTTCATTTTAATTTCACAGAAGTTTGTTTTGACTCCTCTGTATGCTGAGTGAGCCGTTCCGACAATCATTTCTTTTTCGATTTCTTCATTGTTTTCAGGTATCCATTGCGTCACAGCTTCCCTACAGTTCATTTTTGTTTCATCCCTCAGCCCCTTGTTTATCTTTATTACTGAATTTTTGTACTTCCTTGTTTCACAGATCAACTTAACAATGTCTTCTTTTACCCATGGTTTCTTCGCAGTTACATTCTTTGTGCCTGAGTTTTTCTTTTCAACTACTGTGATTGCCCCTTTTAGATACGTCCCTGCCTCTTCAACTGAACTACCTACTGAGCTGTTCCTTGTCGCAGATAAATTTACAGAACTTCAAGCGTATCTCTTCATTCCTTAGTACTTTCGTAATCCACTTCTTCGCGTATGGTTCTTCCTGAGTAATATCTTAAAGTTCAGCCTACTCTTCGTTACTACTATGTTCAGATCTGAGTGTGTACCTGCTCCTGGGCACGTCTTAAAATCCAGTATCTGATATCGGAATCTCTGCCTGACCATGATGTAGTCTAACTGAAATCTTTCCGTATCTCCTGGTCTTTTCAATTATACCACTGTCCCTTGTGATTCTCGAAGAGGGTATTCGCTTTTACTTACTGAAATTGAGTGCAGAACTCAATTCGTCTCATTTCTAGTACCAAGCCCATATTCTCCCGTAACCCTTTCTCCTACTCCTTCCCCATAAGCGCATTCCTGTCCCCCATAACTAGAGCGCTGAATGTCACGTGCAGCTGCAACCAGGCGTTCATGTGCCCTCGACTATTACCTGTAGTTTCGGTAGTTAAACGGTGTGTACGTGTCAGTTGGTTGTATGGAATCAACGCAGTATAATAGCTAGAAGTGAAGACATGATTACAATGGTAGAAGAACGAACTATCGTGTTTTGACGTGGCCGTCACCACACCGAGAATGACTATGCTGGAGTTATTACTGTACCAAATCGGACTGTCGAATGTGGCCGCAGGAAGTGTGTACCATTCGCATGGCTCTGGGCACTATGGGACTTAACATCTAAGGTCATCAGTCCCCTAGTACTTAGAACTACTTAAACCCAACTAACCTAAGGACATCAGACACATCCATGCCCGAGGCAGGATTCGAACCTGCGACCGTAGCGGTCTCGCGGTTCTAGACTGAAGCGCCTAGAACCGCTCGGCAACAACGGTCGGCCATTCGCAGGGCATGACTTAATAACACGACTTAATCACCTAACAGAGAGAGGTTGAAGACAGGTGTCACGCCTTTCAGTGACAAGCGGTTTCAAGCCCGAGAGGACTTGGTAACTCGCTAAAGGCCAATGCAGAAAGTGGGGCATACAGCCGCACCCTAGAAATTTGACAAACAACACTGGTCCTGGGAGATTTTTTTGTTGGTAGAATGTACAGTGAGTGACCCGGCAAATCATTGTTTCGCCTCTTTTCAAATGATGCAAGACATTAAATGCACTGGTGATCCAGTGAATCATTTAACTCGCAGCATGTGGTGGATGGAGCTCAGGACAGAGGAGGGCCTGTATTTTTATAGTCTTAAAGTTTTTGCGGATAGCGGGAGGTGGGCGGCAGTATTTTTCTTACCATAACTTGGGCTCATTCACTCAGGTTGCAGAGAACATCAACCGGGATTGGTCTTCCTTCTACCTATTAATGATGAATATGTTATAAACTCTTTCCTCTTCCAAGATGACAACAGTCGTCTTACATGTCTGCATGCATACGTTCATAATATGGTGCAAATTTAGGCACGTGAAGTGGTCTGGTAAATCATCCGAGTTCGTCTCTGTAGAAAAAATGTCAGCCACTATTTCGAACAGCAGGCGAAACGAAGGAATGAGTGTCCCCACAGCTTTTTAGCTCTACGGCCTAAAATCATAAATGAGTGGCTTCAGTTACCTATGGCGTAGATGAAGAAACTTGTGACATCTGTTTCTCGCCGAATTGCCTCCATTATCAAAACTAAGCCGCGTGGAGTGGCCGCGCGGTTAGAGGCGTCATGTCACGGATTGCTCGGCCCCTCCCGCCGGAGGTTCGAGTCCTGCCTCGAGCATGGGTGTGTGTGTGTGTGTGTGTGTGTGTGTGTGTGTGTGTGTGTGTGTGTGTGTGTTGTTCTTAGCATATGTTACTTTAAGTTAATTTAAGTAGTGTGTAGGTGTAGGGACCGATGACGTTAGCAGTTTGAAATTCAGACACACTTGAACATTTGAACATCGAAACTAGCGGCGTGATCTCTTCTGTGGATGACTAATATTTTGCCTCGTATACTTATATATCGAAAGAAAGTTTGAAATATAGTAAAAAAGTGACGTTATAACATGATTACATGAAATAACTGTGTAATCTACGGTAAGTTCCAGAAATATTCCGAGGGTTGTGAAGGGTGTCTTGGGGAACAAATCGAGGATAGGAATCCACCCCGGTAACATCTGCCAACGACGATAGAGAGCGTCCAAGTCTCAAGTGTCGGCGCCTACAGTTACGCCACCACTTCGGTTGCAAACGTAACTTCGTACGCTGACGGACGGCAGGCGTGACATCACGCAATATTGTTTGTCATTCGGTGATCGCAACTAATTGCCATTATCGATAGTGTAGAAGATGGGACTAGACACTGCGTAGACAGGTCTTGTTTCCGGTGAATGCGATGCTTTGTTGCCTTGGTGAATGACGGTTTCGGTCAAGGATTTCCATTGCATTTTATTTTTGTCCTGCGTTCCGCAAAAACACTGAACAATTTTTAGGGTTCCAGGAGAAAAAGGAACAGAGCATCACATTCATAGGAGACGAGACGCCTTCCTGTTCAGCAGCTAGCTCCATCTTCTCCACCGGGAATCATGGAGATCAGTCACGACCGGTGAAAAACGAACAACACTGCCACAAGCTCCACCTACTGTGAGGGGTGCTATAGTGGCAGGGGATGGCGCCTTAACTTGGAGGCTCTGTTGCGTCATTGGATGGCGTTTGCGGAGACGGGTTTCTGTTCTCGATTGTTTCCTCAAGACACCTATCACCCCTCTAAGCCTGCCGCAACGTTTCTGAAACATCCTGTATCGATATGATGAAAAAAGGTTCATTCATATGATGAACGAGACACTAGATCTTAGTCGTTAAGAAAGATCGGTAAACCATTTCGCTTATTCATTACAGGCAAAATTTTACCCAGCAAGGGATGTGTATTAGTGCGATAGCTTAGGCCTGCCCATGGCCATGGCCATGAAACGGAGTACTTGCTGTTTGGTGAATTTCTTATAATATTTTTCCTACTCTCTTTATGTCTAAGCATGTTTTCAAGCTTAAAACTGATAGCGCCTTCGATCAGAGTCCACAGTCTTTGACACCAAAGGACGAAGTAAGCCGAACAAGCGCGTCCAGGATTCGCTTTCTCGGGGTTCTGTAGAAACTTAGTAATGTGTACAGATAATAATGATAACATTTATAACAATTTCGTGATTGGCTTGAACTCCAGATGCAAATGACTCAAGCAGCAGAGGATGAAAATAAGACATGGTGGAATGAGGAGTGTGAAGAAGCACCAATACAAAGAGCTCAAAAATGGAGAAAATGGAGATGTTCAAAAAAAGAGGAAGACAACAAAGAAAGGAAACATGAAAAATAATCTGGAAAATCAAAAGAAACCTTCAAAATTCTCAGCTTATTGAAGTAGAAGAAAATTTCACCAAATACAATACTAGAAATTCTTACCAAACTTTTAAACTCATACTTCAAGAATATCAGGCACTAAGTATTTGTTTCAAAGATGAAAATGGCAAAATGGGATTAAATATCAAAGAAAATTGTGAAATTTTAGCAACATTTTAGAAAAGCTGTTAAACTGTCCAGTTCCTGCAGATAAATTAGAATTTCCAGAGACACCTCAAAATCTAGAGGAAGATTTCCCACCTACAGAGTTATAAATTCATGAAACCATCAAAATACTCAAAAACAATAAAGCAAGTCGAGAAGACTCCATTACAGCAGAAATATTGAAGTGATCAGAAACAAAAATCATGAAGGATCTACAGCTGCTTTTTGAGAACATTTGGAAAACTGAAAATATTCTAGTTGAATGGGAAACAGCATTAATCCGCTACATAAAAAGGGAGACAAACAAAATGTCAATAATTACAAGGGAGTGTCACTTCTGCCAGTGGCATACAAAATATTATCAAAAATTCTTCTGAACAGAATGGTAGATACTCTAGACAAACAACTGGGAGAATATCAGGATGGTTTTCGAAGGGGAAGATCCCGTGCAGAACAAATTTTTAACGTAGAGTCACTAATTCGCCATAGAATGTTAACCAGAAAACCAATAATAGTGTCATTTATTGATTTCAAGTGTAAACAGAGAAACACTAGATAACGTCATTAGTGAATTTGGTGCTAAATCAAAATTAGCAAATATAATCCGTGAAACACTAGCAGGTACAATATCTGAAGTCCAATTTATGGGAGAAGTATATCAGCCATTTGAAATAAAAACTGGTGTTAGACAAGGTGATGATTTATCACCTTTACTGTTTAATTCTGTTCTAGAAGGAAATGTAAGCATCTGGAATTCGGAACTAAAAATTCAAACGATTGAACCAATAACTCTGGTAAGGAAAACAAGTGGAATTAAGGTAAACTGCATGGCTTTTTCTGATGATTTTGCAATACTTCCAAAAAACCTAACAGAAGCAGTTATTCAAATAAACCTTCTGGAAAAAACAGCAAACAGAACAGGTCTCCAAATTTCAGCTGAAAAAACAAAATTCATGACAAATACAAAAAATGCTCCAAAATTCATAGAAACACAAATAGGTAACATAGGACGAGTAAATAAATTTAAATATCTTGGAGAAACAATACAACAGAATGGACTAGAAAAATCTGCAATAGGTGTAAGAATTAACAAAGTGGAAAGAGCATATGGTCTGACCAAAGATATTCACAACAAGAAATGTATATCTAGAAAACCAAAACCAAAACACTACACCACAGTAGTAATACCAGAATGTTTATATGCATCTGAATGCCAAACGATGAAATATGAGATGGACAAACTAGAGGTACTGGAAAGTAGGATTATTAGAAAAATAATGGGAGCAATAAGAACTGCAGATGATTGGCAAATAGGAAGTAATGAGGAGATCTACAAAAATATAGAGAAAATTTCTGAAGTAATGGCCAAACGAAGATTAACCTTTTTCTAACACTTCTACCGAATGGATGCAAATATAAGGCTGTCAAACCAGAAGAAAAACAAAATCGGGAACAACATGGACTGAAAAAAGGAAGGACATCATGGGGAGAAAATGAGGGAATACTGGAAAAATAGGAAACAACAACAAAGAAAGAAGAGGAACTGAACTGTCAACGTGATCCTAGTTCCTAGTTCGTCAACACGATTGTAAAAAAAAAAAAAAAAAAAAAAAAAATTAATAAAACTGTGGAATCTGCACCACATGTTTTTTCTGGTGACTTTCCACGTCGTTGAGAGGTGAGAGGTGTAGGCTAGGTAATAAAGAGGATGTCTCCGTATCCAAAAGTACGTGCTTTACAGCTAGACCATCCGGCCTGACACACATTTTCGAGTTTGCGAGTATCAAAATATGTGACAAGTATATGAACGTATCTTAAATTACTTGCACCGCCAAAGGGCCATAGACCTTACTGTCAGACATAAATTTCATCTTCATACCTCTACTCGGTCCTGAGAAAAGTGGAACTTGAAGGAAAAGTAGACATATGGCCTAATCACAATTTGAAAATTTTCTGATTTTTTCATTTCAGTAAAACTTTGCTTCTTCCCAAAATTTATAATTGCTGGTCAACGGGAAGTACCGTATAGGTTACGATGAGTAAGTTTTGAAGAGTATGGAAAGAAGTGACCAAACCGACCACACCTTTTGATTTCATTGACTTAAATGTTTCACACCGCAAAGATGCCATAGACACGAGCAAGTGCCATAAATTTCATCCTTATATTTCTACCCTTCCGTCATAAAAATGGAGTTTAGCTGTCGGACAAACAGACAGACAGAGAGACGGATAACGAAGTGATCCCATATCGGTTCCTTTTTACCAATTGAGGTGCAGAACCCGAAGAAACGTCATTTGACGTATAAATTAGGCAGCTTTATAGAGAGAAATGGTGTTCAGCAGTTGTATTTACGTTTACTCTTTTTGACTTCAAGTAGAATCGCCATGATCGAAAAAAGTATGCGTAATTATTCTGAAATGTTTGTCTTTACTGACCATAAATTCTTTCAGAAATATGAAATATTTCTTTCCATTCTTTTTCCTTATGACAGTAATGCTTCAGCGAAATCATCGGATAAGAATGCGTTATAATGACATCTGTCCTCGAGGACCCTGCCTCATTCGGAATACTGCATTTTCACAATATAGTCATTTTCAGAGTAAACAGAAGCGCCTTTCCTCTATTTTTAGTTTATGTGTGGTGCAAGTCTTCTAAAGCCAACTCGCTTCTACGAGATATCGGCGGCACTCAACCCTCCCTGCCACACTGTGGATTTTCACCCGCTGCAAACGGCGGCAGTAATATAAGCCTTTGCGCGGGGGGGGTTTGGGGGCGATGATAATGCATCTGGAAGGCGGCAAGATAAAAGGCCCTGGAGCCGCGCCGGCGTCCGCAGTTTGTCTTTCGTCGCAATGGCGTCCCACCGTCGTTCTGCCAACACTTAGGCCGTGTCTCCTTGATATATGTTAGTACGTGGGCGATCAGAGGCATGCTGCTAGCGTTATCTTGAGAAACAGCCTCTGTTACCACGACCACCGAGAGAGAGTGCTCCGGTGTCTGATAAACTACGAGATTCTGTGTTTTGTGGAAAAATACTACGTACTCCTCATACTACGTTCAGCTCCGAATCGGATTTTGTAGAATTACAGTGTCAGCCATACATAATTATTCGATAATCACTTTTAACATTTTAATTCTTATTTTCACCAACTGCGACATAATCGCGTGTACAAACAGTGATCCAATACTCTAAAATGCTTTTTTATTCCAGTCTCTGATCACAAATGAATTCTTTAGATGATGACCGGTTTCAGTCTGTGATGACCATCTTCAGATCTAAAATATATAAATATATACATCTAGTAAGCAGTGTGTCTTTTAACATAAAACAGCAATATGTATCACAATATACTGTCATACACCAGGGAAATGTACAGATAAAATATGGTATAACGTACCTTTTTTGCACTATGTCCTAAAGTGATACGGCCATAATGGCATCGTGAAAACATATAAATATAATCAGCATAGCATCGTCACATATATTTAAAATATGGTGTAGAATAGGCCACATCGTCCACATAGTGATTATTGCCAACTAGCTACACTTAGCATCCAGAAACCTGTTTGCCTACACCTTCCCTAGATGTAACTACTGTGGGCTTCCTTATATGTAGTCATCATTTGCGCAAAAACATAATCTGATAAAAGCACATTAGATAAAATGTATGTAGCAGACTTACTAAAATTGATGACTATCATAGAAACCAATTGGGATACATTAAAAGATGAATACAGTTACCCATGTAAAATTATTAAAAGAAAATATATGAAGAGCATAGGTCCGACCCTTTTTTATGGTGAATTTACAGTCATCAATTAATATAGCGTAATATATTGCCTGTGGCAACCTACATTATTTATGAAAGATAAAATATCTATATGATATCTGAAAAAGAGACAGATCAATGAACAGCGCCCTCTGTTGGGTCGGCCGCTAGGATCTTATGTAGGCGCGCACCGATCGTAAGAACTTAACCAATAGAGGGCTTTACATACATCGTGACATGTCTCCCACAGAAAACTTTTAAACAACACATAAGCATTCAATAAACAAAATTATATAGTTCTGCTACACATTTTTGTGGTTCATGGTGTGGGTTCCTGTAGTCATGTCCTAGTTCATGAACCACGGGCAACGTATCAGTGGCCAAGTAAGTGGTCCCGATAGTCGGGGTACCAGTTACTTTGGAATAAGGCTGGGCATCTCGGACATATTCTGAGTCGTGGTCACCTTTGTGCTCATACGGCAAAGACTACCAAATCCACCGGTTAGTCTCTCAACCGTTAGGGGTAAAACCCAATGGGACTCGGGGCAAGTAAGGCTAGCAACCTGCTTCCCTGGTACTATAAATATGATGCTTGCAAAAATCAGAGCAAAATGCCTCGGACCTTTGGAGGTGATGGAGTCCCACCTCTAACTGACAAACCAGGGACTCCTAAAATACGACTTGGCAAACAAATGGTAATGAGATGGGGAGCTATTAATATCAATGGGGGCTACTCTGGGAAGAAGGTAGAGCTGACAGAGACTGCAAGTAAGATGGGGCAGGACGTTTTAGCTGTTAGTGACATTCGGGTAAGGGGTGAGAAAGAAGAGGAAGTGGGAGAATACAAGGTCTACCTGTCAGGAGTCAAAGCAGGAATAGCACAATGGGGTGTAGGGCTTTACATCAGGAAAGAAATGGAACCCAGCGTAGTTGCAATAACGTATGTAAACGAACGACTGATGTGGATAGATTTGACAGTGTCTAGCAAGAAAATTAGGATTGTGTCAGTATATTCGCATTGTGAAGGGACAGATCAAGATAAGATGGATAGTTTTTATGATGCACTCAGTGATGTAGTTGTTAGAGTAAAGGACAAGGACAGTGTTCTGCTCATGGGTGATTTTAATGCCAGGATTGGAAATCGAACAGAAGGGTATGAAAAGGTTATGGGTAAATTTGGAGAGGATATGGAAGCCAACAGGAACGGGAAACAACTCTTGGATTTCTGTGCCAGTATGGGCTTAGTAATCACAAACTCCTTTTTTAAACATAAGAACATTCACCGGTATACTTGGGAAGGCAGGGGAACCAGATCTGTCATTGACTATATAATAACAGATAAGGAATTCAGGAAGGCTGTGAGGGACACACGAGTATTCAGGGGATTCTTTGATGACACTGATCATTATCTGCAGTGAAATTGGGATTGTGTGGCCGAAAGTGCGGGAGGTCAGGTCCATATGTAGGAGGATAAGAGTGGAGAAACTTCAGGATAAGGAAATCAGGCACAAGTACATAACAGCGATCTCAGAAAGGTACCAGTTAGTTAAATGTAGTCAATTACAGACATTGCAAAAGGAATGGACAAGGTGCAGGGACACAGTACTAGAAGTGGCTAAAGAATGTCTTGGAACAGTAGTGTGTAAAAGTAGGATAAAGCAAACAGCTTGGTGGAATGACACAGTTAAGGCAGCCTGTAAAAGGAAAAAGAAGGCGTATCAAAATTGGCTACACACTAGGACTCAAGTAGACAGAGAGAGTTATGTGGAAGAAAGAAACAAAGCCAAACAGATAATTGCAGCATCCAAGAAGAAATCTTGGGAAGACTTTGGAAATAGGTTGGAGACTATGGGTCAAGCTGCTGGAAAACCATTCTGGAGTGTAATTAGCAGTCTTCGAAAGGGAGGTAAGAAGGAAATGACAAGTATTTTGGACAGGTCTGGAAAACTGCTGGTGAATCCTGTGGATGCCTTCGGCAGATGGAGGGAATATTTTGAAGAGTTGCTCAATGTAGGTGAAAATACGATCAGTAATGTTTCAGATTTCGAGGTAGAACGGGATAGGAATGATGATGGAAATAGCATCGCATTTGAGGAAGTGGAGAAAATGGTCAATAGATTGCAGTGCAACAAAGCAGCTGCGGTGGATGAAATTAAGTCGGAACTCATCAAATACAGTGGAATGTCAGGTCTTAAATGACTACACAGGATAATTGAAATGGCCTGGGAGTCGGGACAGGTTCCATCAGACTGGACAAAAGCAGTAATCACACCAATCTTTAAGCATGTAAACAGAAAAGATTGTAACAACTACAGAGGTATCTCTTTAATCAGCGTTGAGGGTAAAATCTTCTCAGGTATTGTTGAAAGGAAAGTGCGAGTATTAGTTGAGGACCAATTGGATGAAAATCAGTGTGGGTTTAGGCTTCTTAGAGGTTGTCAGGACCAGATCTTTAGATTACGGCAAATAATGGAGAACTGTTATGAGTGGAACAAGGAATTGTATCTATGCTTTATAGATCTAGAAAAGGCATATGACCGGGTTCCTAGGAGGAAGTTATTGTCTGTTCTACGAGATTATGGAATAGGAGGCAAACTTTTGCAAGCAATTAAAGGTCTTTACATGGATAATCAGGCAGCAGTTAGAGTTGACGGTAAATTGAGTTCATGGTTCAGAGTAGTTTCAGGGGTAAGACAAGCCTGCAACCTGTCTCCACTGTTGTTCATATTATTTATGGATCATATGTTGAAAACAATAGACTGGCTGGGTGAGATTAAGATATGTGAACACAAAATAAGCAGTCTTGCATATGCGGATGACTTAATTGTGGTGGCAGATTCGATTGAAAGTTTGCAGAGTAATATTTCAGAGCTAGATCAGAAATGTAAGAACTATGGTATGAAGATTAGCATCTCCAAAACGAAAGTAATGCCACTGGGAAAGAAATATAAACGGATTGAGCGCAAAATAGGAGGAACAAAGTTAGGACAGGTGGACGGTTTCTAGTACTTAGGATCCATATTCTCACAGGATGGCAACATAGTGAAAGAAATGGAAGCGAGGCGTAGCAAAGCTAATGCGGTGAGCGCTCAGCTACGATCTACTCTTTTCTGCAAGAAGGAAGTCGGTACCAAGACTAAGTTATCTGTGCACCGTTCAATCTTTCGACCAACTTTGCTGTATGGGCGTGAAAGCTGGGTGGATTCAGGTTACCTTATCAACAAGGTTGAGGTTACGGATATGAAAGTAGCTAGGATGATTGCAGGTACTATTAGATGGGAACAATGGCAGGAGGGTGTCCACAATGAGGAAATCAAAGAAATACTGGGAATGAACTCTATAGATTTGCAGTCAGGGCGAACAGGCTTAGATGGTGGGGTCATGTTACACGCTTGGGAGAAGCAAGGTTACCCAAGAGACTCATGGGTTCAGCAGTAGAGGGTAGGAGGAGACGGGGCAGACCAAGGAGAAGGTATCTTGATTCGATTAAGAATGATTTTGAAATAATAGGTTTAACATCAGAAGAGGCACCAATGTTAGCACTGAATAGGGGATCATGGAGGAATTTTATAAAGGGGCTATGCTCCAGACTGAACGCTGAAAGGCATAATCAGTCTTAAATGATGATGATGATGACGATGCTATACATTTCATGAGTAGGTAGGAGACAATCAGTCACAAGATTAGAGCGGCTACTGTGCGGAAGTGAGGGAAATGCCTTCTGTTCTCAACATAACTCATCAACTAAGGCTAGGTATAAATTTGCGAGGCATTATTTGGTTATCGTAGTATGTTATCAAATAAAGCAAAGTAGGCGTTGGGTACCCTAGTGGGATCATGCATCTTGGTGTTTTATGTTAAAAGACACACTGCTCACTAGATGTATATATTTATATATTTTAGATCTGAAGATGGTCATCACAGACTGAAACCGGTCATCGTCTAAAGAATTCATTTGTGAACGGAGACTGGAATATAAAAGCATTTTAATTCTTATTATTGCCACTAAATTTTCGTACAGTCATATGTTACGAGCAGTCTCATGAAGAGGCTGTTTAAGCAATATTCCTTCGAAGTTTAGACTTCACCAATAAGCCATGATCAAAGAACATCTCAAACTTCATAAACAATTCACGCAGAAATTGCCAAATGAAATGTAGTATTTATCAATTATTTCATCAGATACATATTCAGCCTCCCGAAATAAAATTTGTTGAAAGGTATTTGTGTTTTTTTCTAATTTCCTCTTGGGAATTAATGTTTCATATGTTTTAAAAACAGGCAACGTTTCCCTGAAAATTTTCACTAAACTTTTTATTATCAGCGATTTATACGTATAAAAGGATAAAAAAAATAAGTAATGACAATAATTTTGGAGAAAAGTCACAGTAAACAGAAACTCCACTGAATGTGTAATGTGTACGACTTCCACAACTCTCGTAAAGTGGCAGTACTTATTCTCTTACAACAGTGTAATAAATCTTCTGATTAATTTTACACACACAGTAGGTAAGAAAAACTGTCACAGTTCATAAAACAGATTGATACTGTTCTCTTTAACAGCTTCCACCAATCAAAAGAATTGCTGGAAAGATAATTTTCGCCCTTATGCATGGGTGTTCGTAAGCAGTCTCAGTTAATCACGTTACACATGCATTTAGTATCAGTGAAATGTATTGTAAATCCAGGTTTCATAAGGCCAGTAGTCGGAGTTTCATTGAAAATATGTCATGGTTGTTCAGAGGTTGGGACGTTTCATTTGGTAACGATATAACGATACATTGTGCGGGAAAATAAAATAATCAGTTCAAGAATTAACATATGGGTCAATAGCAGTGTACCAAAGAAATTTAATTTCACATTCATTTTCTTAAATATTTAAATGATATTCCATTCCTTCGTACAAACTTTCGTTATGAACAAAAACTTAGTTTATGTATTCTCCATTTTTTCAACAACTATGGTTCTTTTGTGACCTCGTACTCTTTTCATTCATGTGTTTCTTCTTTAAACTTTGACACGGTTTCTAAATACTCCCGTCTCTCTTATTCCATTCTATCGCGCTTTCTGGCGAAATATTTTTCTTTTTAATTTGAAATAGCGCCTTGTCTCCTTACTCTTATTGTTTATCCTTTTTATTATGGAATGCTGATTCTTGTTCAGTTGACAAACCTCTTGAGTAAACTTATTATACTTACACAAACATCATTCATCTCTTGAAAAGAAAATTCAGAGGGTTAATAATCAGAATTCAAGACTATTAAATGTTGGACACTTATGTTACGTGCTGGTGAGAAAGACGCGGAAAGTAAGTTGAAACTCAATGAAAATGTTATCTGGTTACCAAATTCAAATAGATCTTCACTGCAGATTTAAACTAAACAAAGGTTTGTTAGCAAACAAAGGTAGAAATCGAAATGAATGTTAGGAAATTGAAGGGAACACCTTATCCAGAGAACTAATGACTAACCCTATGAAATGTTCGTCTCATTTAATGGCTATGGATGGTCAGTGCAGTCATTCTTTAAATAAATCAGCAGAGAAACCGACGATACCAGACATGAAACCAAAATACTCCCTTATGGAGAAATGCAATGTACGAAACAGAATTCTCACAATACTTTCGTGCGACCAGTTCTCAGGATGTGCTGGAAAGACGAATCTGGAGGTAAAAGGTCACGAATTAGAAAGTAAGGTCAAATCGATTAATAGACAGAGGCCACTGGACTCAATGGAATACCCATTATATTCATTGTAGACTGTGCGATAGGATTTTTCTCCTTCCAGTTGCTGGAGTTGGGCGTCAAGTACATGGATAAAAGTATACAGCATTTTCGTTTTGAAGAAAGTCATTTCAATTAAAATTGCTCTGCACTCGTAATACATCTGTACATTAGGAATTAGTGCTGTAATCATATAATAGGGGGATTTTTTAAGTGAGACTTTTCACGGAGACGCTATGTTGCACGGGAAAGTACGGATGCCAAACGCTGGAAGCGAAATGCAGGAAGACCTGCAGAAAAACGAAAGTTGGTGTAAGAGCTGGCAATTTCCCAACATCATTAAGCAAATGAATAATGAATATATCGTGGTACGTCCTTCTCTAAGTTGCAGCGGACAATAGGGTGAATTTCCTGACTTTCTAAAGTATGTTTTATAATTTATAGTCAACGAATTACGATACCGACTTTTTTCCTAATGGAACTACATACTTTTCTGTATGGCATTTAAAAGAACCTTCGAATTTAACTTCAACGATGTAACTTGTGTGGGACTAGATATCATAGTGCCAAAATAACAGGGTCTCAAACCAAAGGCCTGAGAAGAAGAGGTCCCACAAACGCTTACCCTATTATGTAAGCAAACACATAACTCAGGTGCGACTCGGTTTGTACGTTTATTATCACTACTGTCATTCCAAGTGCTCAGAACGTACACCTCGAGCACTGTTACAAGCTATAAAGCTATTCTGGAGAAACGACATTACACATTGAATATCATCTGGAGCTTAAGAACAACATAGGTTCAGGTTATAGGGCTTCCGGTAATCGGGTATGTTTCCTAATAGACCTCTTGTTTTCATTTTTGGCCCAGATAAAAGTTTAGAAGTGGTACGTTTAGTGAGTATGCAGACCATTTTGCCTTTACTTAAAGACCATTCCAATGCTCTAGAAAAGTGTGAGACAAACAGCTGCGATTCAGTTATAACCGATTTTTTATCTCAGGGTCACTAATAACTATATTCGGTGTTTGGGTACACAAAATGGTTCAAATGGCTCTCAGCACTATGGGACTTAACTTCTGAGGTCATCCGTCCCCTAGAACTTATAACTACTTAAACCTAACTAACCTAAGGGCATCACACACATCCATGCCCGAGGCAGGATTCGCACCTGCGACAGTAGCTGTCGCGCGGCTCCAGACTATAGCACCTAGAACCGCTCGGCCATCCCGGCCGGCAGGGCAGACACATGGTCCACTTATGATCTAGGTCACCCACCAACTCCACTCCCCCCTGCAAATCGCCGGGAATAGATCAAGGTCACCTTCCTCTCACATTGTTCCTCCGCCACGCCCCCCCCCCCCCCCCCACCTCTCCTTGACCAATGAGGCTGAAATACACACCCCATCCTCATATTTTGTAACTGGGGCTCCTCAGAGAGTGACTTTAATCTGGATTTGGATAACTTAGGGAGGGGAATAATTTTTATTTGTTACTATCAAATTATGGTAATTATGTTAATTCACATCACTCGAGGCATCACCACAGACAACACCCAGACGTAGATGTAACTTACTTCATTTTTCGCATTTTTTCTTATTTTCTATCAGCTATATGTATATTTACCCATTTCTCACAACATTTCTGTTGTACAAAAGTGTCACACAATTTTCAATTAATATTTTCTTATTTTTCGATTCTGATTTTATTTTTATCCAGTTATGCACGTTCCATTATGTTGCGCCCGAGATCACGTCACGTCGCATCAAGTCTTCGCATCAGCGTTGTGTCAACGTCACGTGAAATCAATCGGGTTTCACCGTCGCGTCAACATTACCTCATGATGCTATCAACATTACCTTCTATTGCTCTCAGCCAATCTCAGTGCTAAATGTGTCCAAAAGTATCCAAATTATTTATCTGTGCTAGACCACTACTGCATTACAGGCGTATGTGTGGTATCACAGTGTATGGGTTCGAAATGAACACATACCCCTATTGATAGGAATAACCAGGTCACAGCATATACGCAAAATGGCTGCAGACAGTAACGTAATTTTTGGTGTAAGACACTATGGCAATGCACTGTGTGGCAAAACGAAGACGTCACAGAATATTATGCTTACGATGGTAAATATTAATATAACTTCTGGTGTAGGACACTATGAAAATGCATTCTGTGGCTACATTAATGTCATTATATTATGTTAAAATGTGGGCAAAATATGTTTAGTAGCCGGCCGAGGTGGCCGAGCGGTTCTAGGCGCTACAGTATGGAACCGCGTGACCACTACGGTCGCAGGTTCGAATCCTGCCTCGGGCATGGATGTGTGCGATGTCTTTAGGTTAGTTAGGTTTAAGTAGTTCTAAGTTCTATGGTACTGATGTCCTCAGAGGTTAAGTCCCATAGTGCTCAGAGCCATTTGAACCATTTTTTTTATGTTTAGTAAGGTGGAAGGCTCAAACAATTTTATTACAAAACAAGAAATTGTTTCTAAATTTGATTCTTGCGAGGTATTAGATGTTTCTGCAAAGGTAAAAGATGTTAGTGTACTCACACCTCCACGTGAATTGTGTGCTATCACCTCGGTGAAGTAAGCCTGGTGGGAACAGCTGGTATTAGTAACACAACACAATATATAAACTCTTTGTGAGTCATCTCTACGTTGCTATCATGTGTGCTAAAACGAGGTTATTCTCGTATAGCAATAAATAATGATGTCATGTAATATTCCTGTAAATATTAAAGTTTGACACTCTGGTTTGTGACGTCATAGCAAAATTCTGAAATTGCAGCAGTTTTACCGGTTTCCAAAGCTGTGAACGAAAGGCCTGCACAAATACTGTATGCATAACAATTGGAAAACTGCTAGAAATATTCGTACACTCATAGATTACGACGAACCCCACCTTGCGACGAACTCCCGCCGGTTAATGCGGGTGAGACGCTGGGAGGATACGGAACTCCTTGAGTGATCACAGCCATCTCCGAATTCCGAATTCCTGGCTGCAAATCAGAGAGCTCCACGAGATTGCCCAAAACTACATTATACCACCTCCGCAGGAATGCTATGTGAATTTGAATTTCTAAACAAATGTATATGTAATCCATCTCAGACATGACCGATGTGGTAGCTGGCACAAATGTCACTGCTACGTAATCAAGCATTCATGGAAGGGATATCCCACCATGGCAAACCAGTCGTTACTCGCAAATGCTGTACGTTCGGCGACGGAAATCAGTAGGCGACTTTGCAGACAAACGCTGCTAGCAGTTCCAGCACGAAGCACTCCCCTCCCCCCTTCCTGGCCAACCGTCCTATTTTTGATAGCAAAGCCTACAGGTGGAGGGATCTTTCTTGTTCTGTGCACCACAGGGAGTTGATCATTATGAAGCCCCTGCAACACTAGGAATCAACGAGAGCTCCCAGGTGGAATGAAGAAACGTAACACGGTACAAACAGATGTATTATTATTAGAGATAGTGTGACGTTGCTAGAAGACACGTAAAATGTCCAAGTAGGAGAGCTGCCAACCCTTCTGTATCCACCACATTGGTAACGTCAGATTGGAGATCCCTTCAAACGTTGGCAGTGTTGCCGCAATGCGACGAAGCTGCTACATTCCCCTCCTATCTGTGAAACATACCGCGTATTTTAGAAAATAATTAGCCCCATTATACAATCCTGCAAGCTCACTGATGGTGGGAGAGATCGTCCGACGCTCCTAGATAGAATGAACAGACATATAACATGAAATCAACTCTCCTCACAGTATGAGGGTGCGATGACTCTATAAGTAGACGCGGAATGACCCAACCACCCAAAATGAGACTGAGCAATTGCCACAGGGCAGCAAAAATAAACTCTTTCTACATACGAAGTCATCGACCGACGGGCATCACGGCCCCTCCCTCGCTACACCATACAATGTGATTTTAGTTAGCAACAGGTTTCACGCACCGTGTGTCTATAAGTCAATTCTCGAAATATGCACTCGTAAGTACAGCTACTCTACTAGAAAACTGAATTAATTTGCAAACAACAAATGCTCAGTGACTGCTGGAGAAACAACCTGCACGTACCTGGTAACAGTAGAATACCACTGTTTCTTTTTTTCGATTCCAGTGACCATATCGAGCGGATGCTACCATCTCCTAACAAGCACCACATGTTTGTACTTTGAACGTACGCAGCTGCTAGCCCAGGGCAGTACCAACAGCTCACTGGCTCCTACGATCCGTGGGAAAACATCCTACACTTCATAGATTCCCCATACTGTGTGTCATACAGTGTAACGGTCGAATCCCATCCCCATTTGTGGGAAGTATCTGACATCAGTAATGTGGCTGGTGAATTTATTTCAGTCATACGGCAAAGTAATACTTAATTCCACCTGTAGATAGTCTACAAAACCACTGCCAGCATCACAATTTGTGTAATAAAATTCCACAATAAATAATTAAAACTAAACACCAACAGACCATAGTTTTGGAACCAGTTGTCAGTCCTTTTTACCTGGAATGAGTGTAGATCCACACAAGTCAACGGTATGTACTTTGATTCTCAGGAAGATGCTGGTTTACTTACCGTGTCATTCTGACATAATAGTCGTAAGTGTATAACACAGGCATAGACATTAGAATGGGTCTTAGTATAGCAGTATGATCAGAACGGCCACCAACAGCAGTTGCAATTTTTCTTTTTTCAAAAAATGGTTCAAATGGCTCTAAGCACTGTGGGACTTAACATCTTAGGTCATTAGTCCCCTACACTTAGAACTACTTAAACCAAACTAACCTAAGGACATGACACACATCCATGCGCGAGGCAGGGTTCGAACCTGCGACCGTAGCAGCTGCGCGGCTCCGGACAGTAGCGCCCAGAACCGCTCGTCCACAGCGGCCGGCTTCTTTTTTCTGATGATGATTATTTATATTAGTAGTAACAATCTTTGGGCAAAAGATCATGATGACAGGCCGGGGTGGCCGAACGGTTCTAGGCGCTACAGTCTGGAACAGCGCAACAGCTACGGTCGCAGGTTCGAATCCTGCCTCGGGCATGGATGTCTGTGATGTCCTTAGGTTAGTTAGGCTTAAGTAGTTCTAAGTTCTAGGGAACTGATGACCTCAGAAGTTACGTCCCATTGTGCTCAGAGCCATCATGATGACAACATTTCCAGTCACATGATCATTTTCTGGTCATACCTTATAACTGTGATTGGACTCGAAATCCACTGTCTGATTCGGTAGCAGTTTCTTTTCTACCAGCCACCAGGTTGGTCACGTTGGAGACAATTATACATTCCTGTTGTTTATAAAATGCACTTTTGCCAGCCATTCCTAGGGAGATGGTCTGGCGTACTGCTGGGTAGGCACGTGGAGCTCCCTCATTCACAGCCAGGGATTTGGTGGCTGCAGCGGCCACTCGCGCAGTTCCAACTGGCATCTCACTTGGCACTTGGCTTGTTCAACCCACAGTATACGGTGAATACGAAGGGGACTTCCTCGTAAGGTAGTAGTGTATTTGTAGCAGTGAGCTACTTCAAATGGTTCAAATGGTTCAGAGCACTATGGGACTTAACATCTTAGGTCATCAGTCACCTAGAACTTAGAACTACTTAAACCTAACTAACCTAAGGACATCACACACATCCATGCCCGAGGCAGGATTCGAACCTGCGACCGTAGCAGTCCCGCGGCTCCGGACGGCAGCGCCCAGAACCGCACGGCCACCGCGGCCGGCAGTGAGCTACTTATTATGTATACTGTATTTATATATTTATACATGTCTTGGTTTCAGAGTCTCGGAAATAGGCAAAACTGCTGTGCTAGAATTTTGCTATTATGTCACACACTAGTAAGAATACGTCATGACTTTATTGTTTATGCTGTGAACACATAGTGTGTTGTGGGGCGAGCACTCTGTTGTATAAAAATTTCAAAAGCCAAGATCGCTTAAATACTGTTTACTAGATGACCAGTTTCAACACACTAAAGGTGCCATCATCGGATCTGAATGTACCTTAACACGCACAAATCATTTGGATATAACGCTACATGAGGCAGACCAGCTAATATAAAATCACTGTCGCAGAAATAAAAATTAAAAATTAAAAAACGAACTGCTCTCATGTTCATTTTATTCCATCAGATACATAAAAAACCGGTCACCAGATGAAACTATTTGATACATGACCACAGCTCGACTAACAACGGTCGGCATCACACTACCCTCTTTCGCGCCGGTCGAGCTGTGGTCATATGTCAAATAGTTTTATCTGGTGGTTTCGGTTTTTTATATATCTGATGGAATAGAATGAACATGAGAGCAGTTCGTTTTTTAATTTTTAATTTTTATTTCTGCGACAGTGACTTTATATCAGCTGGTCTGCCTCATGTATCGTTATATCCAAATGATTTGTGCATGTTGAGCTACATTCAGATCCGATGATGGCACCTTTAGTGTGTTGAAACCGGCCATCTAGTAAACAGTGTTTAAGCGATCTTGGCTTTTGACTTATTTATATCATTATTTATATCGATACGGGAACGCGCCCGTGTTGACACGAACGCTAGTAATGCAAGGAAGACTTAGCGAAGCTGTATACAACGAGCAGTGGTATTTCTGTAGCTATGCCCACTTGGCTAACATCACTGGGATGGCATAAACACACAACTCTCATAGAAGCGTAGGTATACTAACATTTTTCACCATTTGCAGAAACATCTAATAACTCGCAAGGATCAAACTTAGAAACAATGTGTTGTTTTGCAATAAATATGTTTGTGTCCTTTGCCTTACTGGACAAATCTTTCCTACATTTTAAAATAATATGACGACATTAATGCAACCACACACTGCTTTTTCATAGTGTCCTACAACAGAAATTCCGATAACATTTTCCACCATATGAATAATATGCTATGATGTCTTCACTTTAGCTACACACTCCATTGCCGTAGTGTGTTACATCATAAATTACGTTAATATCAGGGACGTTAGAAAAGAAATGAGCCGGAGTCTGTAATGCGCAAACCGGTGGCAGGAGGGTAATATCGTGTGGTGTGTAACGAGGTCTGGTTCCGACCGGAACGTGGAAGTTCACAGCCCGTCGCTAGAGGGTACGCGTGAACGTCACGTGGCTATACAGAGTTGGCATCAGCATTCATCAATCGTCCAAAGCTGCCAGTAGCATTGCAAACAATTACATGGAGGTATCAAATGAAGAGCAAGGAGATGTTTATCGTTTTCTGATAGCGCAAGGAGTAGGAGGAATGGACAGTCATCGACAAATATCACAAGTGTACGGCGAACACTGCGTGTCCCTTGCAAGGATCAAGCGTGGCACAAGCGGTTCAGGGAAGGACGCGTGTCGTTAGCCGATGATACACGGTCTGGAGCACCACACTGCACTGCCGATCACATCGTCCAGCTGGTGGATGCACTCATTACCCTGAGCCGCCGAGTGACAGTGAAACCCATCGCCGTCGTGGTCGGATTGTGGGTCGCAAGTCGCCACACCGTCATGAAGGAACGACTGCTCATGTGCAACGTGTGTGCCCAATGGATGCCCCACAAGTCGAATGTTCCACTGTCTTGCTCATCTGATGCGGTATACTCGCGAAGGGAATATGTTCAAATGGTTCAAACGGCTCAGAGAACTTTGGGACTTAACATCTGAGGTCATCAGTCCCCTAAACTTAGAACTACTTAAATATAACTAACCTAAGGACAGCACACACATCCATGCCCGAGGCAGGATTCGAACCTGCGACCGTAGCAGCAGCGCGGTTCTGGACTGTAGCGCCTAGAACCTCTCGGCCACATCGGCTGGCAGGGAATGTGTTCCTGGCACGAGTGGTGGCTGGAGATGAGTCATGGTGTCATCACTTCGAACCAGAATCAAAAAGACGAAGTCTGCAGTGGAAGTACCCTGGGTTACTACCACCAAAAGAAGCCAAGGCCATCCACACGAGTGCAGGAAAAGTTAGGCTGACGTTCTTCATTAACCAAAACGGCCCCATTCTGATTCACTTCCTGCAGCACGGGACAACAATGAATGCCCAGCGTTACTGGCAAACCTTGGCCACCCTTCGCCAAGCGATCAAAGCAAAACGACCAGGCAATCTCAGCCGTGGGGGTCATTCTGCTACACGACAATCCAAAGCCTCATGCGGCCAAAACAGGCGCTCCACTCCTGCAGAAATTCAAATGAGACGTTCGTTCTCTGCCTCCCTCCATACTGTCCGGACCGCTCTCCCTGTGATTACGCCATTTTTGGTCCCCTTAAAAAGGCTCTGAGGGGCAAACGATTCACCTCGGACGACGACGTCCAGCTGTACTTGCAGAACTTGCAGAAATGGGTAACAACGCAGCCTCGGAAATTTTACAGGACAGCCATTCACCGCCTTGTATCACAGTGGGACAAGTGTCTGAACAGCCAGGATCAGTACTTGTAACATAGAGGTACCGGTTTCTGTAATTATGCCTCCGGCTCGTTTCTTTTTGAACGCCCCTTATATTTACAGCCTTTTGCATAATGTGTCGTGAAATCTTTATTTCTGTCAATACGGAAAAATGTTTTATTTCTAAGACGTACACTATGACGTCACACACATGTTAGTAACGTTGTCGTGGCTTAGAAATAATAAATAATTCAGATACTTTTGGACAAATGCTTTACTGACATTATCTGAGAGAATCACAACGACACGATGTTGATGCAAAGTTGACGTGACATGGACTCGATGTGCCGCGAGACGACGTAAATGCGATGAAATGTGACGCTGACGTGACGACCGGGGCAGGGGGATGGAACTAACAATACAGTACATAACTCGTAACGTTTTGGAAGAATACGAAAAGCTGTGAAAAAAGATAAAATTGGTAAAACACAAAAGCCTGTAAAAACATGGAAAACTACATACTGGCGTGGAAAACAGGGGAAAATACTAAAAATTAGGGTACTTACATATCTGTCTGGGTGAGGTGTCTGTCGATGCCTTGAATATAATGTAATATTAAATGATAACTAACAAATAAAGCTCAAGTGTCATGGCTTAAAATAATTACAACGACCTGCTACTAGCAAATAGGCACAGCCCGGTACTTTCCTCATGCTACGGTCGCAGGTTCGAATCCTGCCTCGGGCATGGATGTGTGTGATGTCCTTAGGTTGGTTAGGTTTAAGTAGTTCTAAGTTCTAGGGGACTGATGACCTCAGATGTTAAGTCCCATAGTGCTCAGAGCCATTTGAACCATTTTCCTCATGCTGTCCAACTCCAGAGTGAAGTCGCCCACCCAGGTGCCCCAGTTGAAGAAGATGAAGATGGGGAGGGGGTTCTTGAATCTCATTAAACCATGGGAAGAGATGGGTTGACAGGAGGTGCGGTGGTTCCCCTGGGTGAGCTTCATGAGTTCCCAGTTAGAGTGTGGTGGGAGTGGAATGGAGCGTGACCTAGGTGTGTAACCCGACAACGAGAGTCCTTATCAGTGAAGATGAGGTAAGAAACTGGTTATAACTGGACCGGGGCTCGTATTCTGATAATCTATTAAAATTCTCTTAAGAATGTCCGTCGTTACAAGTGCTGAATCTGATGGACATCGTCGTGTTGGTACCACACTGCCTTATGTCCAGAGGGATGTCTTCCAAGAACTGTAGCAGCATCATATCGTAAAAAGTCTAGATACTTATTGTATTTAGATTCCCATCAATAAAACACGGACCAGTGATGCGGGTCTGGAAGAAGACGCCGATACACCGAAACGTTGTTGTTACCCACTTCTTTGAGTCAGCGTGGATTTTCAACTGACGATTTCTACATATTGCCTAAATCGACTTGCTCATGGTTTGTGAACTACGCTTCTTCCTTCAACCAAGTTTGCATTGATGTGCCGCACCATCTGAACTTTTCGTACATAACATTCGGATAACTGATCAATTTCGGAAGTCACTGTCATGAAGCTGTAGAGCCAACGAAAAGTGAAGAGGATGAAATGCAACGGAATGCAGTTTTCGCAGAACGCTCGTTTGGTTGATCCGTACCATACTTCCTAGACGCCTATTACTGAGATTTACTTTATGTGTTACTGCTGCTAAAATGGCAGTTTCTCTTCTTTTTTCTTGGCATATTTTACACTCCACACTTACGGTTCCTAGAACTTGTCGAAAAGAGGTCGTGAGTGCTTGGCACGACATGGATTCTCCTTAGCATACAACTGCTTCGCTGCTCTTATAGTTTAGCGACATTCTCCATAAACGATATTCACTTGTTCGACTGTCGTATACATTGTGAATGTCTCAGTGGCTTTATGAACATGCTGTCTGACTGCTATAACAGCAGACCACCGACTGATGGGCTTCAAGTGCACACATAAGCACAAGAACCAGACCTGAGTCAAGTGTCTGTTTACATTTGGTGTAATAGGACAGACATTTGTGGAACCTCTTCTAATGGCGGGACAATAGTTTGCGCCACTGTTATCTAGATTCTATTTGATCAATCCCATACAAATAATGTCGTTGAGGATCTCTTTAAAGCTCCTTTCAGATGCCACAGGGAGAAGTTAATACTTCGACTTGGAAAAAAACGAGAGCGGTGGTCTCAATTCGGCGACTATAAACGGTAAAAATTACTTGTGACGTCAGACAATTCACCATATTGTCCGCTAGCACTTGGAGAAACCACACTTCTATATATTTATACACTCTAGATATATTAGAGGTGGCCTATCACAGCTGCTTCACCCTGCATAGGTGTAACGGGAAGAACATTGTGCAGAATCTATTAAGGAATACGAACGCCAAAAGAATTAAGCAAAGTGTGAAATTTGCGGTAGCGAGACAACAGGAGTACTGTGACCAAGTCATTTTTTCAACAAAGGAAGTATACTGGCCACGGAAACCAACATGTGAAAGGAAACGCAAAGGACTGATTTAGATTCCAAACAACGAAAGTAACTTCAATTGATACGGCGGTTATAGGCTTCCAGCTTCATGGCTTCCCGCCGTAATGTCATCAAAAGTATAGGAACACCTGGCGGAAAATTACTGGCGCCCTCCATCGGTAATGCTAGAACTGAATATGGTGTTGGCCCACCCTCAGCCTTGATGACAGCTTCCACTGTCGCAGGCATACGTTCAATCAGGTATTGGAAGGCAGCCCATTCTTCATGGAATGCTGCACTGAGGAGAGGTATCGATGTAGGTCGGTGAGGCCTGGCACGAAGTCAGCGTTTCAAAACATCCCAAACGTGTTCTATAGGATTCAAGTCATGATCATGTGCAGGCCAGTCCATTACAGGGACGTTATTGTCGTGTAACCACCCCGCCACAGGCCATGCATTATGAACAGGTGCTCGAGAATGCAATCGCCATCCCCGAATTGCTCTTCAACAGTGGGAAGCAAGAACGAGCTTAAAACATCAATGTAAGCCTGCACTGTGATACTGCCACGCCAAACAACAAGGGCGGCAAGCCCCCTTGATGAAAAACACGACCACACCATAACACCACCACCTCCGAATTTTACTGTTGGTACTACACACGCTGGCAGATGACGTTCACCGGGCATTCGCCATACCCACACTCTGCTATCGGATAGCCACATTGTGTGCTGTGATTCGTCACTCCACACAACGTTTTTTCACTGTTCAGTCATCCAATGTTAACGCTCCTTACACCAAGCGAGGCGTCGTTTGGTATTTACTGGCGTGATGTGTGGCTCATGAGCAGCCGATCGACCATGAAATCCAAGTTTTCTCACCTCCCACCTAACTGTCATAGTACACGCAGTGGATCCCGATGCAGTTTGGAATTCCTGTGTGATGATCTGGACAGATGTCTGCCTATTACACATTACGACGCTCATCAAATGTCGGTGGTCTCTGTCAGTCAACAGACGATGTCGGCCTGTACGCTTTTGTGCTGTACGTGTCCCTTCGCTTTTCCACTTCAGTATCACAAAAACAGTGGACCTAGGGATGTTTAGGAGTGTGGAAATCTCGCGTACAGACGTATGACACAAGTGAGAACCAATCACCTGACCACTTTAGAAGTCCTTGAGTTCCGCGGAGCGCCCCATTCTGCTCTCTCATGATGTCTAATGGCTAATGAGGTCGCTGATATGGAGTACCTGGCAGTAGGTGGCAGCACAATGCACCTAATATGAAAAACGTATGTTTATGGGGGTGTTCTGATACTTTTGATCACCTAGTGTACGTAGGAAGCATCACAAAAACAGTGGACCTAGGGATGTTTAGGAGTGTGGAAATCTCGCGTACAGACGTATGACACAAGTGAGAACCAATCACCTGACCACTTTAAAAGTCCTTGAGTTCCGCGGAGCGCCCCATTCTGCTCTCTCATGATGTCTAATGGCTAATGAGGTCGCTGATATGGAGTACCTGGCAGTAGGTGGCAGCACAATGCACCTAATATGAAAAACGTATGTTTATGGGGGTGTTCTGATACTTTTGATCACCTAGTGTACATAGGAAGTAGCTACGGCGCGTGAGTAACAGAGCCATCTCTGAGGAATGGCACCAATATTTTGATAAACATTCGTGCAGCGTTACGCTGTCAGTTTCACTTGCTATCCACTGATGATGGCCAACTAATAAGATCAGGAAGAATTCTATCCTACAACAGCACTACTTCGGCCTAACACTGTAGCGTTTTCTTCCCAGTGACGACGCTGATTGGAGGCTGAAAGAATTTTGTACAGTATCACCATTTCTTTAGCGTAAGAACGGAAAACTGCATTTTATAAGTGAAAGCGGCAATCGTCCTTGATAGTGTTTGAGCTACCCGTGAACACCAGAAGATCCTGAAGAAGATCTAAGGAGTGGGATCAAAACAACGATCGTGTAGAGCCGGCCGGTGTGGCCGAGCGGTTCTAGGCGCTTCAGTCTGGAACAGCGCGACCGCTACGGTTGCAGGTTCGAATCCTGCCTCGGGCATGGATGTGTGTGATGTCCTTAGGTTAGTTAGGTTTAAGTAGTTCTAGGGGACTGAAGACCTCAGATGTTAAGTGCCGTAGTGCTCAGAGTCATTTGAACCATTTTGATCGTGTAGAAGAAATTGAACAGGACGTGGTCTAACGTGCTACAAGATTTTATCGTCAATTCATCTGTAATTTACCCATTAAAATTGGTGCAGGACTGGAGATAGATAACTTAAATAGATTCATGAACTATTGCTAAGGTCAAAACTTCAGACAATATTTCCTAAGACCGACGGAGTAAATTTTATTTTCTAATACATTGAATGTTTCTCGCATTTCTGTATTACGTTCATTTCAGCTTTCTTGAGATTTCGTTTCTCAACAAGATCTTGTCTTTCTTTAAATTTGCAATGAAGCATTCTTAGCAGTCGTAGACAGTTTCTAACACTGCTGATCCATTGCTTCCCTCACGACCTCGTTTGACACATCGTTTCTAAGGCGTAAAAACTGTTTAATGTCGTCCATTGATACAATTCATCTCCATACATGAATGATATTGACTGCACAAATAATGTGCAACCTGTTTCTTGTTGCCGAGTCACTGGTTACACCTGAAGTCTCTGGGACTGTAACAGCCTCCTAGTCACTGCATTACCTCCTTTACATTGACTGGATTTAAGAGATTGAGTTTGTTTGTCACATGGATATTTAAGATCTTCAAATTGCCGTTCGGTTCTCTACCACCATAAAATACTTTCTAAATAAGATGTTTAGCCTGATCTCACATGAATCCCACTTCATGCCATTTGTAATGATTAAGTGAATCTACAACGACTAAGTTGAATTTTTCCTCTAATACCACTGTATGGGGAGGAAATTTACGCGCGCCTCTTTCTAAGTTTTCTGTTGAACGCTCTGTCTTAACTGCTCTAGAAGCTTTTGATCTCTAAAAATCATCTGGTTCTTATGTCGGATCCACCTTCGGCACTTACCAATTTAGGAATCATTAGGTATAATCGAGCAGTTTTCAGTAATTGTTCGAGAGAGATGCTGCAGTGTTAAAACGCTGGACATGCATCTCAGATGACAGTAGTTCAAATTTCCGTTTTGTCATTGTGATCTAGGCGATCCTCTGTCTCCCTAAATAATTCTCGTCAGTTACCGGGCATTAGTTTTGAAAAGGTCACTGCCGATTTCGTTCGCAATTGTTCCCCAGTACAACCCATTCTTATTTAACTCGTTTCACCACTGAAACGAGTGGTCTAGAATATACACTTAGTAAGAATGGTATGATACCTGAATTCTAAAGAAGAAAGAAATCCATTTATTTCTGAGAATATACATTACGAAAGAAAGAAGTTAAGGACTTCCACTGATAGAAACGAAGCATTTCCTGCATGTAAACGAAACAGCTACGAGATCGCGGGTATACAAAAGCTTACAGCGCTTTTTTTTAATATGTTAATACCCTTGCTATATACCTTAAGAGTAAGTCTTTATATTCTATTTCCTGAACTTGCGAAAAGAAAACGGGATCGCCATTCGATAAAGTTAAGTAAAGCTCTGCCTTGCAAAATTTTAAAGCCATTCGTTATATTGTCATTATAAGCGTAATTATCCACTTTATTTTTATGGTTTACTTTTCATTACATTTATTCACGTTCAGTTTGCAGTCGGTAGTTTGAATTTTTGCTTAACAGTTCTAATTTATTATTTTTGCACGTTGCTTATTGAAGCGTCTGTATGTTTAATTTGTAGATGTTCTTATCGACTTCAATGTGACAACTGCATTTGTATTGAATGCCACCTAACGTCTACTGATGGCTATTTACGGAAGGAAGCCTCTCTGAAAAGCTGTCACACACGTACATGTGAACAGACGAGAAACAATGTGTCGGGATTTTAAATGGATATACATTCGTTTTATTTTTTACAATGTGTTATTATATTGACAGTGGAAACATTACTTCTC
Organism: Schistocerca serialis cubense; assembly: GCF_023864345.2. Lineage (NCBI taxonomy): Eukaryota > Metazoa > Arthropoda > Insecta > Orthoptera > Acrididae > Schistocerca > Schistocerca serialis. The sequence goes on along the minus strand of NC_064639.1, from coordinate 1,121,459,346 downwards.
GTTTTTTCTGTTTATCGGGCAGCTAGCATCGCTCGGGTACGTATTTACTGCATGAACAGCGAAAACGTAATAAAGTATAGACTTTTTTCCTTTCACCATTTTTGGGGGTTGCCAGCAAGAAAAATTTTCTTAGTTTTGTGTGAAAATTGTTACAAGTCACTAAGTGCTCTCATTCTCAAATAGTGAGTGAATATGATTTCCTATTTTTCACACCCACAAAATTTGTTAGACAGGTGGTTCTTAGCCCCACAGCGATTCTTTGCGGATAGGAAGTGATACATGTAATAAATTTGGTAGATATTGATCCAGTATTTTAGAGGGAGACTTGTTACGTACATACATACATTTTTATAATATGTATGGATTCTGATAATGGCTGTGCTCGAGAAATATATTTACCAATAAAAATGCATGAAGTATACATTTATGCAGTGATCGCGGATACCTATAATAATTTTATATCCTTTTAGACCAAATAATTTTATGTAACCAGCAGATATATTTCGAACTGAATAAAGCTGTCACTAGCGTTGTAAACCTAGATTTGTACACACTCATAATTTTGGACACGCGCGGGCATATTCTTTTGAATATATACAAGTGTCTCTTACGTATTCCTGGTGTAGGACTCATAACAATGCCAAGTCGTGATTGGCCTTGATCCATCTACCTGCATCTGCGCACTTGACTGCTGAAAGCTCGTGACAGACAGATCGTGCTTGAGTGGAATACTTGACACTGACCTTACTCAACTCTCTCACGCTCGACGACTAAGAGCACTGCGTTCCATGGCTGCAGCAGGCCATCGATGTCGTAGGAGAAAAATGTTTTAGCACGTCAACATACATGAATTTTCACTCATAGACGTAAAAGTATCTCTTCATCATCTCATGTACTTTAGGAATTAGGGCGTTTGACAACAAAAAACATACTTGCTTTCCGGAGACTGTTGGATGAGGTCGCATATCCAACATGCATTACGGATGATGTCAGTGGCTCTTGCGCGCTGTAGCGGCGTTCTACATGGACCAGGTAGGGGCACCCCACATTCAGTGAGTGTACGGATGCTTCTGTATGACGGCTTATCGAGTAGAAAATCAATAGCAGGAATACACGGAAGGCTCGCATCAATTTCCGACACAAATGCAATATGAATGTGGTAGGGATTATTAAGGAAGCGGGAGCTCGTACGTTTGGAACACTAAAAGAGTTAATTCTTACATATTACAGAAATGTGTGTAAGTATGTTCCACATCTCCTCCTCCATCACTGCAACGATTTCAAGATTTCAACCATACACTGTACTTGTATCAATTACTGCCTGGAAAGAATCAAAGTGGGTCTAAGAAACACCTACGTAGTAACGGCATTTGAGATTGAGAGCATTTAGTGACGTGCAACATACTTCACACATCATATGAAATGTTTAGGAAACTTTTTCTCGTTGACAACCCGCACAATATTACGAGAGGAAAAATGTTTTACCGCTTAGTACATCTTCTCTTTTCACGTAGCAAAACTGTCGTATCAGGAATGACTTTTGTATTTGTTACTTCTTTACCATTAACTCCATTCGCGACATCGTTTGCAGACTGTATTCACACATAATACTCAATGTACCTGCAGACTTATAATGCTGCACAACACATACCTCAGGAGATATGACAATATAAGCACTGAGATGCGTGAAAAGGAAACTGCATGGCGAAATTCACTTGAGATACAGGTGAACTGTGTGTACAAATGTGTGTGAAATCTGTTAAATTTACGTGACATGGATATATGGGCAAAGCCACAGGTAAACCGTTGCATCGGTTTCAATCAAACAAGGTGCAAATATTAACTGGAAAGAAATACTGTGGGTCTCAGAAGCACCAACCTCCTTTGGGGTAGGCAGGATAATTAAGAGAAGTGATAGGAGGAAATAGAAAGACAGAAAGGTGAAAGGAGGAAATGAAACCGGATAGTGGGGAGGAGGAGATGGACTGAGAGAATGGAGAGGAGAAGATGGACAGCGAAAGCAAAAAGGAGGTGTTGCACGGAGAGGTGGTGAGGAGGAGATAGAGGAGGGGGGGGGGGGGGGGAAGAAGATTGACTTAGAGGTGGCCGGAGAAGATGGACAGAGGTTAAGGAGCAAACTGACAGAGGGGGGAGGAACAGATGGATAGATAGTGGGGACGAGGAGATGATTAGAAAGGGAAAGAGGAGACGGTGTAGGAGGACAGGCATTACTAGAAGCATGGAATAAATACCTACTCGGGCAACGCTGGAAGATTCATAAATGTCTTCACATGTTGAATCCAAGACGTAAAGGAAGAATACGAGGTATTGGTGCAGACACAGGCTGATGCCACACAAAGTGCATACCAAACAAGGGAAGAAAAATGTACTTCAATTACGTAACGATTAACGTGCTAGTACCTGCTACGTGGTACTGCTGCCTTTTGTGCAGCTGTAGCACTGTGATAAAAAATTGAGTACGATCGGATCATAATGACTGTTCAGGTACGTCGGATTCCTAGCTGGCCGTAGTTCTGTGAATTGTCGTGCAAATACATTAGTGGATATCTTCCGTTTAGAGCAATAGCTCCTGTTGTAGGGTTGCATCTTACTGTCCAGTACTTCAAAGTTTTATTTTCCATTTGAACATCTTTGGGTCATCTGAGAGGGTTGTCCAGGAAGTAAGTTCCGATCGGTCACGAGATGGAAACCACAGTGAAAACCAGAAACGTTTTATTTGCAACAGTTACGTACACCTTCCACCTACTTCTCTAGATAGTCGCCTCTCCTACTTCGAGTGTTGTTGTAGTTTTGTATCAACTTTCCAATATTCTCGTCATAGAAACCAGCCGCCTGTGCTTTCGGCCAATTATCTGCACTGGCCTGCAGCTCGTTGTCTACGGAAAAAAATTTTGCCTTCGTAGCCAGCGGTTCTTATGAACAGAGATGAGACTCATGGGGACGCAATTATGGACTGTATAGTGGGTGATCAAATACTTCTCATAGGAAACGCTGCAGGAGCGTCTTCATTGCCTCTGCAGTGAGCGGCAGAGAATTGGCATGAAGAAGGAACAGCTCGACAGCTGTGTTATGTGGGCTGCATGATACAGGCGAAATCTCTAACCAGGCCCTCATACATGGCGGGAGACACTATTCCCTATGCATCTTTACGTGCTCACTGTTTACTCAAAACTGAAAAGAGCGACGTGGCTCGATCGACGGGCATACTAGAGACACTGCCCAACACATCTGTGCAAATCTTAACCTGATTTTCCCAGTGATTTCCATTTCGCGACAGATCGGAACTTACTTTCCGGACAACCCTCGCATAAGTATACTCAGTGACGTCCGGTCGTCCGGAAATGGGCCAGCCTGCTTGGCAGGGCGGTAACGTGCTCGCCTCCCATGCAAGCGCGCCCGGGTTCGATTCCCGGCTGGGTTGGAGATTTTTCCCGCTCAGGGACTGGGTGTTGTGTTGTCCTCATCATTATGTCATCCTCATCACCGGCGCGCAAGTCGCCCAATGTGGCGTCGAGTGAAATAAGACTTGCGCTTGGTGGCCGAACGTCCCCGTTAAATGGCCTGCCGGCCAACGATGCAGTACACTCAGTTCCATAATTTTCTGGACATAGTCTTGGGTTGGGATTCCGTGGGCATCCTTACACGTCAGTCCCCCTGAGAAACGACTCTGTCTCATATGTCTGAGAGCATACAAAAATATCTCTCTGGCATCGCTACAGTTCTTCTGTGGTTTTCTCCTGTCTGGTGTGACCAGCAAAATATCCTTTGTCCTAATACGCACAAATTTCCCTCAAATTCTCTATTATACAAGTTACCACTGAGTCACGTCGCATTCGCAGGAGACTCTCTGATGCAAGTACCGAGAAATGGCTTTACGATTTTCGTTGTTGAACAAGAGGTCCATCTCCAGACGGCCAGTGTGCAGTAGTGTGTCGTGCGACGTTCTCCATGAAACAGGTCCTCTGGTTGCATTGTTATTCAAGTTAATAGTAACTTCAACCCGAAATTATTTCAACAGGATTTCATGATCAGTCACAGAAAATCCACATCTCATTCCATCCTCGTTGTTGGGTTTCTTATAGCACTAAGGTGAGTGGTCAAATGACGTAATCTAGTCACTGTTATAAGCCAAAATTGCCCAATATGGCATACCCTTTCCCTGGACATCAACAGTTCTGTTCCATGCGAAGTCAGTCATTGCTAGTATTGTACCAGATGATGTCGATGATTGCTTTCACATTTGCCCTTTCTCTTAAAGATTTTATGTGAAGCTTGGCCTAATGCTAATCATTACACAATGTTCCGTAGATAATCTGAACCACTGTTTTGTCGAAATCTACTTGTAGATCTACATACTCCGCAGCCACCTAATGGTGAGCGGCGGAGGGTACCTGTGGTACTACTAACTGATCTCCCACACCCTGTTCCACTCCTGAATGGCGCGTGGGAGGAATGAGTGCTGGTGAGCCTCTGTATTGGCTCTAATTTCTAGATTTTTCTCATCGTGGTCTTTATGCGAGGTCTATGTGGGAGGAAGTGATATATTGCATGACTCTGCGCGGAAAGCTCTCTCTCGAAATATTAATAGAAAACCTTTATGTGAAGCACAACGGCCCTCTTGTAAGCTCTGCCAGTGAAGTTTGTTGAGCATCTTGGTAACGTTATCGTACCGACAAAATAATATCGTGACGAAATGCACCGCTCTTCGTTGGATCTTCTCTATATGTTTTATCAATCCTACCTGGTAAGGATCCCATATTGATGAACAATAATCTAGAATCGCTCGAACAAACGCCTTATACGCCACTTCCTTCATGGAATGCATCAATTTATGGAGATAATGAAACGTAGCATAATTAATGTATTGTCATCCTACATAACTCTATACATATTTTTATGTTTTCATAAAACTTCCAAAGTGTATTAAGACAATGACTGGACAACTGAGACGTTACTTTCAAATAAAAAATGTAGTGACCCTAAACTACGTATCCTCAGACTCAGAGTTGAAATATTAAAAGTTTTGGCTGGTTTCGTTGTCTACGGGCTGGGATACGTAGTTGCCGGATTACAAGCCAAATACTGCTGAGTCTAAGTATAAGATAAGAATTCACACATGAATCGAATGGTCGAAGTTTCCTATCACTCGGCAATTGCGAATTTTGGATGTAACATCGAAATTCATAAATGAAATATTGCAATTAAATAAAATGTGCAGGTCCTATTTTAACGACTTTAAATGATCAGTCGATAGCAGAAGTACTTCTAAGAATGACGTTTATTTCTGCAAAACACTTATTGGTGTCGATGGTCAAGCAATTAAATACAATATGAGTAACAGGGAAGCAATAGATTCCTACTTCACGTAATTAGTTATGAGCAACAACATAGCTTGCGAGATATTCACTTCTAAACGCATACTACGTCTTCACTGCAGAAGCGACGGAAATCTCACAAATGCACAAGTCGGCACTACGAAATATTTCTATCTGCCGCGACCACTCGCAAACTGTTCTATACTCTCCAGGTCTTTCCCGTGAGCGTCCTTCGCCACTACCCGTCCAGCACTCTCCAGTGTCCTGTGCCACCCGATGCCCGATGCTCCTCCCCCACTTCCGTCCAGTCTCTCCATTGACTTCAGCAGTCACCTACCGAAGTAACGAGCGCTGTGATTGGCTAAAGCACTTCCGCCATATCTCCAAGCCAACACACACTCACAAACATATTGAAACACATACGAAATACTGGATTTACATTTAAATAACTTGAAATTCAATAAATATTCCTACAGCTGGACCATAAATACGCTCTAACACACATTATTAAAGACATATAGAAATTAAACAAACATATATCAAAGGAATAGAAGAATATGTAGGCAAGTAGCCTAATGTTTCTGTGCTTTCTAAATCACAGTAAATATTTGACCAATTTCTTCATGAATAGTATATATCGGTTATAAACAAAGACATAGACGAATAAATATATATTTATAAGCATGCTGCTACAGTTTTTCCGTGTAACTGTGGAGTACTTACAGCCTGACGTTATCAATAGTAATCGGCCACTTTAACCTCTAATAACTCATGTACTATTCAAGTTACATGCCCGTCGACCTGGGACCGGACCGCAGCGACGCACGGATGCACGCCAAGACCGTAGGATCCTACGCAGTGCCGTAGGGGACCGCACTGCCACTACCCAGCAAATTAGGGACACTGTTGCTCCTGGGGTATCGGCGAGGACCATTCGCAACCGTCTCCATGAAGCTGGGCTACGGTCCCGCACACCGTTAGGCCGTCTTCCGCTCACGCCCCAACATCGTGCAGCCCGCCTCCAGTGGTGTCGCGACAGGCGTGAATGGAGGGACGAATGGAGACGTGTCGTCTTCAGCGATGAGAGTCGCTTCTGCCTTGGTGCCAATGATGGTCGTATGCGTGTTTGGCGCCGTGCAGGTGAGCGCCACAATCAGGACTGCATACGACCGAGGCACACAGGGCCAACACCCGGCATCATGGTGTGGGGAGCGATCTCCTACACTGGCCGTACACCACTGGTGATCGTCGAGGGGACACTGAATAGTGCACGGTACATCCAAACCGTCATCGAACCAATCGTTCTACCATTCCTAGACCGGCAAGGGAACTTGCTGTTCCAACAGGACAATGCAGGTCAGCATTTATCCCGTGCCACCCAACGTGCTCTAGAAGGTGTAAGTCAACTACCCTGGCCAGCAAGATCTCCGGATCTGTCCCCCATTGAGCATGTTTGGGACTGGATGAAGCGTCGTCTCACGCGGTCTGCACGTCCAGCACGAACGCTGGTCCAACTGAGGCGCCAGGTGGAAATGGCATGGCAAGCCGTTCCACAGGACTACATCCAGCATCTCTACGATCGTCTCCATGGGAGAATAGCAGCCTGCATTGCTGCGAAAGGTGGATATAGACTGTACTAGTGCCGACATTGTGCATGCTCTGTTGCCTGTGTCTATGTGCGTGTGGTTCTGTCAATGTGATCATGTGATGTATCTGACCCCAGGATTGTGTCAATAAAGTTTCCCCTTCCTGGGACAATGAATTTACGGTGTTCTTATTTCAATTTCCAGGAGTGTATGTGTGAAGCACGCTCGGTAGGAGCGCAGGCCAATCTGTCCGCGGCGAGCGTCTGAAGTGGTAAGATCTCCGGCTAAGCGCGTGTCCGCTAAGTCCGTATGACAATGGATTTCTTAAGTTCAGCCTAACTGAAAATTTAATCACCTTTATTTCAGGTTTAGCTCTAAAATATCTAATGTTATCTTAAATTGCAACGCAGTGTAATTCGAGTGTGAAGTTCAGAATATATTCTGGTAGTTGCTTTGTCACTACTTCGTGAGTAAAGGGGAACCACGGGTTGATCAGTAACTCTAACCAGCATCATCAATCTTAAATGCGAATGTGCGTGAGATTATAACGTCTCGTCTCGACAATTCTTTTCAATATAGCAACTTTTCTTTATGTTCAACTCATGTGGGGTGTACTTTGTGAGACCAGTACCACGTGCTTATACAATTGTTTGACCCATCAGGTTAATAGTAAGACGTTAGTAACCAG